>NC_071103.1:8882500-8972500 GCF_024256425.1 Clarias gariepinus | reverse complement strand
TGTGAATGCTTTTATACTGTATATGCATTTCTTCATTCTCTGTACCACGGAAAAGACCCAACACGTGGCATAACAAGCCAGTGCCCTATTTCTGACCTTTTCACCAACCTTATTAAAAGAGTCGCGCTTTACTTGAACCTGTTTCCTTACATTTTATTTGAGTTCGAGTCTGGAATAATTATTTTTTTTCAAGTTTAGCCTTGAGGCAGCGTCAGACTTTTTTTTTTTTTTCATTTTAAATATTGAGATGCTTCATTAATTCGTTCAAACGTCAAAAATACAACTTGTTATGATTGCATAGACGAGATCTCATGTGCTGGTGTGTGCACGTGCTTGAACAAAAGTGTGTGCATAGATTATTATTATTATTATTATTATTATTATTTTATTATTATTGCTTTTAATGCTGCGTGATGTGTTAATTGTGTGAATTATTACGCAGCGCTTATGTGTGTATGTGTGTGTGTGTGTGTGTGTGTGTGTGTGTGTGTGTGGGTGGGTGAACGTGGATTGATCTGTGTGTGTATGCGTTTTGATAAATATTTAGGGCTTGTGTATGCACGCAACAGAGCGTGTGGGTGGGCCGTCTGCATGCATGTTAATTACGGAGCGAAAGTGTACTGTATGCAATTACGTGCTTGTGCATGGGTGTATGCATATGTATGTTTACGTGCGCTTGTGTGTACGCAATTCTGGGGTGATTTTTGCGTGCGTATGTGTATGAGCGTGTGCGCTCAAGTGTGTGTGTGTGTGTGTGTGTGTGTGGAGACCTGGGCCTGGGGGCTTCAACAGGGCAGGCAGAGCTGGACATTAATTGGACAATGATGAATATATACTGCACATTAACATACTAATCTCTTTCTCTCTCTCTCTCTGGCTTGCTCCCTCTCTCGTTCTCCATATGTCTTCCCTCCTTAATCATTCTTTCGCTTCTCCCCCACATGTTCATCCGATCCATTTTTGGCTTCATTTCTCTCGTTCAGATTGCCTCTCGTCTGTCTTTAAATTATGATCTCTAATCGCGTTTAATGCTCCTCTGCATCATATCCAAGATATTCTCAGATGTTTAAGAGAACTCATTTCTTTCTTTAAAAAAAAACATTTCTGCAGGCCGATTCCACTTCTGCGATTTCCACCAGGCCCCCCCGTCTGACTCTAGGGTCAAAGGTCACTCCCCCATGCTCCTGCTCCTCTATTCAACACCTTCCGTTGCTTCCATTTTAAAATTCTGGCCACGACTTACAGTAAGCAGAAAGTAATGAAAGCCTCGGTTATTATTTCTTTTCTGGTTTCTGCTTTCATTATTCGCTCGGTTAATTAGAAAGCCGCGCTGTGACTCCTAATTAGTGCCCGCGCTTGTTATCGGGCTACTCTTTCCCTCGGTTATGGCTACCTCTCTTCCTCTACAGAACAACATGGACGTTCCACGATTGTCTAGATGATTCCCATTTGCGAGACATGATTAGATTAATGTTTAGACAGTATTCACTTAATAAGATAATTAACGTCTTACTCGGAAAAATGTTAAGTTACATCAGAATCAGCTTTTTGACATCAGAATGGTTGTAGCTAACATGAGAGAAATGAGTAAGATTAAATACTCTGTCAAAATATCACACCGATGCTCTGCCAACACCACAACAAATCACTGAATATCTTTTGCAGATGTTTTGGTGGCTTTACAGTAGCAATCTGATTGGTGGATCCATACTCGTGTACAGTATTTGCATGTTCTCCCTGTGCTTGGTCGGTTTCCTCCCACAGTCCAAAAACATGCAGATTAGACTAATTGACGTTCTTAACTTGCTCGTAGTGTGTGAACGAGTTTGTGAGTGTTGACTCGAGTCCTACCACAGGACTAAATGCACTGGCCACCGCTGGCCTCCACAGTCCCTAGTTGGATTCCTGAATGGACGGAGGGTTGGATGATCAGCTACATCTAGTGCAGGTGAGGGTATCTTTTGCTTTCCAGGATTTGTCAATAAATAGCCAAGATATCCAGATGAGGATACTTAGTGCACGTCAAAGCCTTAATTATGATCTACCTACAGTAGGTAAGATGTCAGCTACTGTAAGTAGGTACTGAGCATACTAAGACCCAGCAATAGTGAGCTTTCAAATCTACATTCTTTCTTACGCGTATTTAAATCTACACTACAAACTTTGTCCAGGTCAAGTTTCTCTGACGCACAAACACCTTCCAGGTTTAAGAAATTGTGCCTGGATTGAAATCAGCTTTTAACATGTGGGGCGGTCAAGCCAAACTGGGACTTTTAATTGTGCAGAGTAACAGAACAGTTGATAACATCAAGGTAGAAGGTTTCCTTAGTATGCCAGAGCCCAGATCTTGTAAATGGAACACCGGCCCCCAAGGAACTCCTTTAACGGCCCAAACATGTGGAAATGGCTTGGAGCGAGGAGGGTCTGGGCTGTAACTCCCAGCTGAGTTCTTGTAACATGCAAGTCGTGTTGGTGAACGATTGCGTGTACAGTTCCCATGGGCAGATGCGTCTCTTCTGCGAGTCAGATCAGGTGTTCGACTCGCTGAATGTTCATGAGAAAGACTGCAGTTGGCTCTGAGCCACGCCAGCCAGATTGTCGTTCACAGACATATGGATTTCTTTAAAATGTTTGCATAATTTAAATGTTTTACTGTGGCTAAGAGTCTCATCACCGTACTGTGCTTAACGTCTTTTGTTATTGTCAATCAGTTTCATACCTTCATTTATAGGAAATTTCAATCCCTAGTTTGACTTGAGCTCCCTTCGTAAATAATGCAGCTATTAGAAACACCCCGTCATAACCAATTCCCTACTAATTCAGGAATGCGTATATACTGTATACAGTTATATATACATAATTCCATTCATCACTGGCTCTCTAACTCTTCAGTTCAAGGTGAACCAGTGCTGGTGAATTACGTATAAAGAACTGCGTTTGACAAACATCTAAGATTATCCTTGTGTGACTTTGTAATTGCTAAGTGTGTAAGCTGATATAAATTGTAGTAAATTAATATAATTAGCTCAGTAATTATCAACACTGTCACTGTTACTCTGGAAACACTTCATTTGAGGGATACAAAATGATACGGACTGTAGAGTATTAATAACACCTGGGTAATCAATGTATTGATCTTGGAGTAATGGACAAGTTAAACAAAGCTTGTCTTCAAACTAATAAGATGACATTTTATGTAGACTGTGCTTATAAAACTGCAGAGAGAGAGAGAGACAGAGAGAGAAAGAGAGAGAGAGAGAGAGAGAGAGAGAGAGATTAGAACCCTCAATTTTCAGGGTGGAAATGGAATCTTATTGCACTTTCTTAATCTGAATGCTCACAATTTTTTATTATTATAAAAAAAATATATATAACAGTACTGTACATCCACAACACTTTGAAAAAGTTGCTGAAGGTTTAAGTCAGTGTTTTATAACAGAATTATAATTGCAAATTTGACTAGTGCATTAGTTTGAGGGCATTAAAAGCTGGCATACAGGCTTCGTATTGTATACTATATGATGTGAAGTTCTACTGGAATGGGGCATTATAGTAGTTTTAAATGCAAATGGACCACTTCGGGTTCAAAAGCAACTGAAATGCAGATACAATAACTAAAAGATCCAAAAATATATCAGACAAGCTTTGTAATGTTGGGAAAGCTCAGAAAACTCGGAAAGAAATCAGAAAGTACTGTATGTCAGTGCAGCGTCAAATAGACACAGTCAAAGATGCGATGACACTCCGAGTCTGCGAACTCCAGAGAAAAAACTCCATTTCCTTGTAATCTTTCGAATTCTACACTCAAGCAGTGTTAATTCAATTAAATTAAACTGTATTTATAAAGCACTTTTAACAATCGTCATCATCACAATTGTGATCTTTATTATCTGTTGCTTTTTCATCTTAACTTTTTTATCCACTGATTTTGAGTTTGCTTCACCCTTTTACATTGTCTGTGTTGGTTGTTTTAATAAACCCTGCATTCACATCCAAATGCCTGCACATTTACCCATGTACTATTACTCACTCACTCATCGTCTATACATGTTTATCCTGGATTCAGGGTCGCGGAGGGCCTGGAGCCTATCCCAGGAGGCTTAGGGCATGAGGGGGGGACACCCTGGACAGGTGTCAATCCATCGCAGGACACCACACATACACACACTCATTCACACAATACGGGCAATTTGTGAACGGCAATTAGCCTAATCTACATGTCTTTAGACTGTGGGAGGAAACCGGAGTACCCAGAGGAAACCCACCAAACACGGGGAGAACATGCAAACTCCATGCACACAGAGACGGGAATCAAGCCTGGCCAGGAATCGAACCCGGACCCTGGAGGTGCAAGGCAAATCAAAATTTGATAAAAAAAAATCAAGCAGCACAGGTACGTGCCGACAACACAGCATAGGTCTATATTAATAATAATAATAATATTAATACTGTGTATTTGGCTTTTCGGATATGTCAGGTGGAACACCACCGGAATATGGGAATGACGTCGCAAAAATGTTGAACTCTCAAAATTAACATATTATTATTATTATTATTATTATTATTATTGGTCATACAAACACCCGAAAGCAACAATAAAAACACATGATCATGTGTATCTGTGCTATTTCTTTGCCTATGTGATCCTTTTTTTTTTCTCAGTCAAGTTTGTATAGTTGGTTAAAATAAGTTGAAATTAATCTCACAATATTGTCTATTTTGTGCTGAAAACAAGAATATGTCACTGTATACTGCACAATCCTGAGCGCTATATATGTTTATCTTTAAGAAGTTCCAACAGTCATAGTCACAAATCATCTTTACAGCTTTACAATTGAAAAATTATGGAAATAAATGATAAAAAAGAAACTATATAATATACAGGTAAAAGGTACAAATTATAATTATAATTATCATTTCGTCCCTCATGAGCAAGCCAGGGGCGACGGTGCCAAGGACAAACCCCCTGAGATGATGGATAGGAAGAAACCTTGAGAGGAAAATTATAATCACGGGTTCTTCTCTTTCATGTGAAATAAGAAAAGTCTTACCTAAGCCCTGCAGCGATGCAGTTTTAATGAATGTGTTATGAAGGTCCAATGTATGTACCTTTCAGGGAACATCTAACTGTTAATAATAAGTCTGGGTGGATTTCTTTGTTCAACTTTAATGTTCTAGGTTCTAGTTTTAGATTTAGACTCGTGTTCATCTTCTCGGAATCTCTCCCACTGCATTTTTTTTTTACCTTTCTCATTTCTCCGTTTCATTTTCTAGCCATGTTTGCTCTTTTGCCTCTTCAATCTATTAAACAGACACAGCAAAAGAAACCGCGACAAAATCGGCTGCATTTTCTGTGCTTCACAGCATCCCAGCCAGGAGCTACATCTTGACGAAAAATGTTTCTTGATTCAGAGCAAAGAAGCATGGAAGATTGAGGATCCACTCCTTGCGCTGTCATTCGCTCTGCTTTTTTCCTGCACATTCATCATCTGCTCTTCTTCTTCCTTCTCCCCATACTCTCTGTTTCCTCTTCTTCTGATATCCTATTAATTTCCTCAATCTGTTATTTCCCCTCTTATTTTGGCTGATCTGGCCATTAACGAGTCTGTGTGCTCGTCAGTGGACAGAGAGGAGTTGGGTTGAACCACCAGGTAACATATTATGATTCTTACTGCAAGTGTACTTATCTTTATTTTGGAGATTTTAGTTTTGTTAAGTTATTGGAGGTGTGCTAAAGCCAGAGCACAGCTGAAACTCCACCTGTCACCCAAGCCTTCCACCACACCCTCACACTGGCGTTGTACAGTGGTGCTGGAACCAAGCACTTGAGTAAAATGCAGCCATGGAAGCCTATTTCAGATGTCTTGAACCAGTTCCATTTTTTCTCCCCTGACATTTTAATGTCTTGGTTTTTTTTCCCCTCACAGGAGGTACTTCCTGTGCCCACCAGAGCTGGGGCATAGCCCAGACAGGTGTGTTTGCACTGTAGGAAGCCACAAGCCTCCACCGATCAAATAGAAAATAGATCAAATAGGTAAATAGACCCCCAGTCCATCAAAGCCTGATTCAGTGCTTTGAGAAGAGGTGAAGGTGGTTGGTGAAGATGGGGTGTTTGCATGGGGATATTCATGAATATCCACTGGCGTCTTCACTAGGTGGAGATTCACCTTGGGGATATCCTCTTGGAGCAATCACACGTTAAGCCTCTTGAAACACACCTTCGACAAAATAAGTGGAATATTAAGGATACGCTGGACACTAAAGACGAGACGACTCAGTTACCAGTACTAAAAAGCAATCGAGCTTGTAATTCCATGGCCAGGCATTTAGGGCAGGATAAAAGCCTAAACCATGTAATGGCTTATTTTTATTGGCCAAACATTCTGGCTGATGTCTTGTTAGGAACGTAAGCTGGTGGATCTGCCAGCCAACTATAGTGCCATTGTGCTTATAATCCTTAATCGAGGTCCAAGGTTACAGAAATGACTGGCAGGTCAGTGTGAAAGAGATTGACTGTTACCTGGGCAACAGATGGGTTAGGGTTAGCTTATTAACTATGCCCATAAAAATCCCCTCATCGTGACCTGGTTGCACTTCCTATAGCCTGTGTACAAATGAATATACATACAAACAGCTCTTGTCCACTAGAACTTCTTGGTCTTATGGGAAAATTCGAATGTGTTTCCTATCGTTGGTCTGTCTCTGGGTTTCTCTGAATGAGAGCAACGGTCCCCAACCACCAGGCCAAGGACCAGTGCCGAACAAAAAGATAAAAAGAAAAAAATTTAGATATATATTCAACTTCAATTTTTTTTTGACTATTAGAGCCTGCAGAGTGGTTTATTTTGAAAAACTATTACATCACCTCCCATTTGCTTCCAGCTGTACCCTCCTACCTAAATTATGGGTTTACTGCGGCAGGTGATTTACATGCTGCTTTACATGCTCCAAGCCTGCTCTGTATAATAGATGTGGCCTTAAAAGTATGTTTAAGATAACTTCAACTCTACCGACTTTCAGGATCTCCAATCAAAATCCAATCAATCTACTGTATAGTCACAAAACCACAGCAAACCATGCTTCCATTTTCAACAAAATATCTTGAATATAGTAAAACACGGTTATCTGCAATGAAAACGAATTTGCGAAGCAGAATGAACATTAGGAATACACTACGGGTGTGATTGTCCCCCATCATTTCTAGATGAGACAGTCTTATCGCAGGGATCATATTGATTCTGTGTTAGGGTATGTTGCATTTATTATACAGTTTATTATGCTTATGTCCGGTCTGTGGAAAAATTCTCTTAGGAAAAACGAGTCCGTGGTAAAAGAAAAAAAAAGGTTGGAGACTACTGACTTACAGTACATGTTATTGACTTTTGTTCCTTTGATGTAGGGGATTACAGGATGTGGCACATAAACAGAGAACCTCTAACACTTCACCGTGTGCATGTGTGATTATCCCTGCCCCGGTTCAGAACACTGGCTGGTAAGCGGTTCGAGGCGTGGTGGACACATCAAGCAATGATTCTTTCTTTACTTCATTTTAAACCTAACAATTTGGCTGCTTGTCTTAAACCTGACAGCTACCGAAGTAATGAAAGAGACTAACAAAGCTACCTGCCAGGCATTCAAATAATGTCAAATTCTGTCACTATCAATCTTTACTGGACTTGCACATTCATTATATCAACAGCGGCAACATCTATTGTGTTTAAAATACTTTAAAATGCAGTTTATCAGTAGCTCAGTTAGATAGATTATATATAAATAAGTTTCTCTGTAGAGTACTGGTAGTAGTGCATGTACTTAGTCCTACAACTTGGGTAAGCATTTAAAGTGGCAGTAACGACTTGTAATGAAGTTTATTTTTAAGCAAGTACTTAACCAAGTGGTATTGGCAGATTCACCGCCCTTGCATTAGGAAGGATTGGGGCCACAGCAACCTTTTAATGTCTCATGAATAGAATCCTCCATCCGTTCAAGGCATTTTCTGAAGTGGCATTTACAACATCGGAGGGCTGTCCCAAGATCGTTGATATGGGTGAGACTCACGGCAAACCCGAAGAAGTGTGCAATTGACCGGGTGCAAGTACAGTATAGCAAAAAGGGTGTGTGCTGGGTCTCGATGCTGGCAGGCCATTATTAAAGATTTGTACCTCAGGTTTTAGACACCACTGCCCACTGACTGACCTTACTAAAAGGGGAACAGCATAATCCGGTTCGGTGGACAACGCAGCGTAAGCAGGATTTCTGCCAGGTAAATGTGATTGTGTGTAGCTTGGCCTGCTGTTGCATTTTCCTGCTTTTGTTCTCGCTTTTGTTCTGCAGACCAGCATGTTGCAGTATATAGAGACCTGGGGGCTGTTCTGTCGGGGGTGATGGAGAAGAAAGTGCTGTCCATCAGCTGGAAGCTGTTGTTAAGAAGAACCAGTACCAAACGAATAAGTGCCTGGCCATTAAGTGGGCAGTCCTCAACCTCTGATAATGTGGGGTGTCCCTTTTTATTCTCTTTTCTGATCAGGCCTCGCTGTAATTGCTCCGCGGCATAAAGGATGGCATCTCACACGCTGGTATGTGCCATTTAGTCAGTCATTTAAATGTAACACTGAAAGACAGGTCTGCAGACTGTAGGCAGGGGAGAATGAGTTGTACGCCTGAATAGAGTGGTGGGGGTATTTGACAGCGGGAGCATGGTCAGGTGTCAGCAGTGGATGGAGTCAAGTCAGCAGGAGCAGGTAATGATTCGTATCCCTCTCTATTCACAACAAGTTTAATTATTTCTGTGACTTCATGCATAAGATACTGATGCTGGTGTAGCTTGCAAGACACAAAGTCATGTGCGCTATAGAGAATGCATTTAACTTGACAGAGCGAATGCTGTGCAGGACGGACACGTTTCAGTTGGGTTTTTTTGGTTTGTTGAGTTTTCCGAGATGCACCGAAAGGCGTGGACTGAATAAATACAAGAAAGCTCGACTGAAATTCCGCCTGTCTCTCAAGACTCCCTCCACACCTTCACACTCTGGGGTTTCTCCCGCGTTGTTACGCACAACCTATTTATATGATGATATGTTTTTCTTTCAGTAGGTGTTGGCAACTAGGGAGAGACGGAGCCTGCGGAGATCCCAGAAGCGAAAAAACGAAGCCTTGAACTTGAACTTTAAAACAAGCAATGCGCAGCCTCGTGTGTTTTTGTGTTGATTTTCCTCATTAAAAACTCTCTTCTAAAACAGAAAAGAAAAAAAGACAAAGCTCAAAAATACGCTTGTCTCCTGAGTCCTCCTTCCCACCTCACACACAATGGGTTTTACAGGGTGTTAATTTGTGACTCAGGTCCCAGCATCCACACACACACACACACACTTACACTGACCATTTGTTCTCGTGTCCACTTCAGGAGTGGTAGAAAAAAAAGAAAGAAAAAGGCAGAGAGGACACACTCTGTTAAGGATGGAGGAAGCATTAAATGAGACTTCAAACTGCTTACTCGGCACCACCAAACAGAGCGACGAGAAAGAGGGTGCAAGGGATGGCAGCCGGATGAAAGATGACATTCCCACCCACCTGTGCTCACTGAGCTGCCTCATTAAGGCGCACGCTTGACGGCTAGCTCTGCCATGCAAAGAAAGAGAGGGGAAAAAGAAAAGAGCAAGGGAGGGCACTGCCTCCAGGGGCTTAATCCCTTACATAACTTCTCAATAATAAATCAGGCGTGGTGAAAGGTGTAATACCTAAAGTCAGCATCAATGTTGCATCAGAGCCCTGTACTCCCACTAAAGGATAAAACAGGACTGCGAGTAGTGCTTAGATCATGGACTATTTGGTCAGATGGGAGGCCGAGTAAAAATTATAAGGCAGGAAACACCAAGGATCAGACCCAGTATTGGTCTCAAAGGCATTAGTGTTTACTTTGTGTACAAGTTTATAAATGTGTGTTATCATGTCTGATAAGAATATATGGCACATGATTGGCTATATATAGAGCCGTGATTAATGTGGCAGCACGAAATACCTCTCATCCCTCCCCTCTGAGGGGGCTCGGCCAATCAGCTCTCTCTAGACCTCCGGCTGCGGGAGGTTACAGCATCACCCGGGAATCGAACTCACGATCTCCGGATGAGAGAGATCCGGGCGAGTGCTTTACCACTGTGCCATTCGGAGGGCCCGAGTGCTGGCGTGTGTTAACAAGGAGGCCTCGGATATCACACTGTGCATTTGGGTTATTGGATATGTCAGGTAAACCGAAAGTTATTATTACTTTTATACCTCTTTTACTACTACCAGAATATGGGAATGATGTATAGCTGGTTAAAATTAAATAAAAAAAACTATTTTGTTCTAAAACAAAAAGTATATGTCACTCTATACTGCACAATCCTAAACCCTATATATGTTTATTAAAAAAAAAAAAAGGAAAAACTAATAATGGCTACGAGAGTTTTAAGGGCTACGGCTGGGTGATATTACTAAACTGTATTTCAGAAACTGTTGATGCCCTGCAATTATTATTATTTTTTAGACCAGTTGCATTGCTGCCACATGATTGGCTAATAACTTCACGCATTAGGCTGAAGCTGTTTCTAATAAAGATGTCAGTTGCCGATTCAAAGGTTTAGGAGCAAAAGATAAACGAAACTTCAGCTTCAGCTGTTTGTTTTGGCAGAGTTATCCCGCCAGTTTCCTCTTCAGGAGCTGAAATGAATGCTTAATTGGTGGAAAACCTTCTACCGTTTCCCCTAATGAAGTGCTTTGTTGTGTTGGCAATGTGTTTTGGGTCATCCACTTGCTCTTGCTGCTCCTCTCAATTAGAGCCGATGCATTTCTCTGGAAATTGGCAGACAGAATGTTGTTGTAGACTTCTGAAATCGTTCTACTGCCACCATCAAGAGTCCACTCCACAAGCAGCCATGCCGCGACACTCCACTTCCACCTGCATGATCAACAAGCTTGGACGTTTTGGATCAGGTCTTTTTTTTTTATCTTTCTTTACACTTTGGCCTTTTAATCACTTTTGTAAAGCGTAATCCTGGTTGCGAAGCTTGAGTGGCTCATCTGTGGCGTTCGTTGCAAATTCCAAATGGGTCTTTTTTTTCATTTTTCACTGCTGATGATTGGGTTTGCGTGGGTTCTAGTGGTGTGATCTATATATTTCAGATCTTTTAAGGACTTTGTGGCAATGCTGGAGGTTTTTGATGAAGACTGATCTTTATTATCAATATGAACAGTATTTCATCATCATCAGCTGCTGTTGTTGTTTTCATTGTCTGGTTGTAAGACAAAATGGATGTTTTTTGTCCCATGGATAGCTCTCTGGTCTTAATGTGGGTTTATACTTTCTACCAATAAAAGCACCCTGTCCAGACAAAAGCAGTGGGCCCAAATTAGAAGCTTTAGAATGTTTAAAGAAATAATGCAACACGGCACACGAGTATGTGTTTTCCCATTTGGATAATTTAAAAAAACAAAAGGTGTCAAACATGTTCTAAGTTGTGCTGTTGTTGGTCTTTCGGTTGGGTTGCCATAGTGAACCATCAGATCCGCACAACCTGGCACAGGTCCTTTTCTCATGCAGCCCTCCCAATTTTAGCTAGGCTTGGGACTGGCATTGGGTTTGGGCATTGAGTGAGAATTGAACACGGGCAAAAAACCTACCACTGTAGTCGTGTAACACATAAAAAGCTGAAATTCCGGTTTGTCAGCACAAATTCATCTTTTGATGTCAAACCTAAATGGGCTTTTTGTTCAGAGACTACACAGGGGTATAAAGTAATCTGAAGTAGTCACAATGGTCTGGAGTAGTCGCCTCTTACCATACACCAGCAGTGTGTACTGGTCGGCTGCGCGTCCGTAATTGTTGTGCGCCTGACACAGGTAGGTGCCGTTGTGTGTTTGGCTCAGGCGTGACATGACGAGAGTGGTGCCTGCAATTTCCGCCCTCTCAGGAAGAGTGTCGTTCACTCGTGACCAGTGAATGTCCCGTGGCCTGAAGAAATACAGAGAGAAACAGAAAAGCTTGAACAATGGAGCTAAAATGATTCCCTAAGGGATCTGGGATTGTTAGGAGTTTATTGCTTGCTAAAAGGGTTCTGCATGGAAGCGTTACTAATGAAGAAATTGTACTCTGTTTTATGGTTTAACATTAAAGGGTCTCCCCAAACAGACCAGGCAAAGAAGCAAGACTAATAACGGTACTGGGTACCAAAAACTGCTCTGATAAGAAAATTCAATATTGCATAAAACCATGTGATACTGAAGCACTAACCTGATCTTCCTTCATCACAATAACCTTCTCAAAACATCTAAAGGTGTTTAAAAAGTATTTTAGCATATTAGAGAGTAAGAGGGTTGAATATAATGTCTTATGACACTCACAACTGCTTAAGACCCAATAAGTCACTCATTTCTGTATCAGTATCTGAATTAATCATATCAAAGAGCATAAAAAAGAAGGTACATGGACCACTAACCACTTGAAACACTTAAAACACCAAAATACTGGCCAATCCTTTTGACACTTCACATATCTATCACTATCACATATTTGTGTTTTCACATATGGTGCCTTTCAAACGGACCAGACTCGGTCCACTTAAAGTCAACCAAAAAATGGATCAACAGAAAAGAGCCTCAGTTCTTTTTGTGTTCGCACTCTGAGGTCAATTGAGTGAGGACGTGTGTCTCTTTCTTGTCCACTTGAGCTCTAATACGGCCTCAGCCGCCTTTCTGTTTACAATATAGGTTCTCTTCAGCTCTCAGACCTTTTCCACTTTAGATTACCGGCCAGTAGCTGTGCTCCAGAGGTGGTCTCAGTTCAGTTCCTTTTAGAGGGGTTCGAGTTCTTTTCGAGTGTTCGCATACAGTGCTACCTCAGCATTTGCCCCGGCTTGAGAATTTTCTCATTAAGAACTAAAATTTTGCAAGAAATTATCGGCATATTAAGCATTTTTTGGTATACGAGTGAACAAACCGAGCCGAACCAAACCGAGCCGAATCAAACAGCGCTGGATGAATGGATGCACGTACGTCCGGGAGCTGTTCAAAACTTTTTTGTGTCAGTGGAAAGTCAGGCGAAGCAAGTTTACACATTTTTTTTTATTTTTTTTTTAGCATTTTTGCAAGATTAATTAAGACATAGCATCATGGGTTCCAAAACCGTGGTCAAGGAAGATAGCCAGAAGAAAAGGGAGCAACTTTTAGTTTTGTTTTTTTAAGCAGAGGTGCCAATTAAATGAGGTTTAATATAATTTTTTTTTCACATTTTATTAATTTACACGCCATGTGCAAAAATATGATTATAGATTTTAGGATTTTTGCTATGTATTATCTGCATTTACTGTACATTATTTCCTCTGAGAAAATGCGTTTCGCAATCTACAATTTCGCCTCAAGGACTCGAGGTACCACTGTATGGGCAAAAAAATGCTGACTAATCGCTCTCAGATTTTTTTTTTTTGAGGGCTAAAAGGAACCAAGTAAGTTTCAAAAAACACTTGACATTCCCAGTGAACTGAAAATCTGAAACCTTAAGACAACAAGTACATCGACATTTGGACCCTGATGTACAGGCCGAGTGGATAACGAATGGAAGGCTGCGGTACAAAGACCATGAACGCTGTGATGACAGCTGCGATGTGATCCATGTGCCTGTTCTCATCCCAAAGGCTGAAAAAGAGCTTTATCCTTCATCCTTCTCTGGCTAGATTACAATCCCTCCATCAGCTTTGCCAATAATCCTGCAGGACACTTTTAATTAAAGCCTGCCCAGGATGCACGTCCCATGTCATATACTGACACACACAGACAGACACGCACACACATACGGGCAAGACCTAACAAACAGCTGTAGGCTACTAATAAACACACCTCGGCAACAACGGTGGACAGGGTTTAATTGGTGATTAATGTCAGAGGAGCAGGATCATTATAGCTCCATAACGGAGCGATGTGCTCAATGTGGTGTGAGCTCAGGGCAAGAGAGTGGCCATCTCCTCCCTCACTCATCATCATTTTTGCAACCCGGTGGTGCTTTCCATCCCGTCATCCTCAAACCAGATTGTGTTTGCAATCACATTATTTTTTTCCCCCAGACTTTCACACTTAACCCCTATTGCTCTCACTCTATCTAGCCAGACCACTCATCCCTTTATCCTCCCAACACCCTTGTTCTCAAGGACCTATCCAAGTCAATCACTTCTTCACTTCTGTCCACTCCATCTGTCATCTGGGCATCCCCTCTTAAAAAAAAAAAAAAAGGTTCTGGCAAACTCAACAGCTTCTCTCCATCTATTCTACAGATCTCAGTTTACTTACAAGACACCAGGGGGGTTTAACGGCTCAAACTCTCAGAGCTTCTTAAATTTTACTCCAGAAAAAGAAAAGAAATCAAACGCTAGGTACGATACAACTAGTGGCAGCTGGCCCGGATCTAAGATCTCAGCATTTGCTTTAAGGCTCTTTTCATGAGTTCATCTGGATTGGGCTGACCTTCTAAGCGCTCAGGATCTACAGTATGGGAGGAAAAGGAGAAAAATCTGGCAAGCAGAAAAGTGCTTGATGTGCAAAACTAATTAATTTCACTTTGGAAAAGCACAACAGCCACCCACCCACCCACACCAACACCATTTACACACTCACAGTGGATTTCCAGTGACCGTGCAGGTAAGGCTGAGCGAGTCACCCTCTCGCAGAATCCCCTGTGGGGGGCTGATCCTCACCGTCGGGGCGACTGTGGAGAGACGGAACATGAAAGAGCTCATTGTAGCATTTTGTGTTTCAACATCAGCTGCAGTTCTGCGCATCACACATCGCCTCGTGCGGCAGTCATTATGTTGCTTCTTTGTCCATAATCAGGCAACAACATAATTACAGGCAATTGCTTTTAAAATCCTGCCAAGAGTACAGGCTTTAGCAGATGGCTATTCCGTGGGCTAATAACTGGCTCTAATGGGCCGTGATTAGCCTTACCCATTGTTTCTTGTTATATTGTAAAGACTATAAATTGCAGCTCAGGTTCATTCTGACCTTGTAAAGATTTCAGGATTTACCATTAAAATGAACATCTCACTGTAAATCCCTAAAGATTGCCTTTGTGTCTCCGATATTGTTATCTAGTACATATGATTACCTGAATTCACAAAGATAACTACGAATTAATGAGGAATACGACTCTCACAGTGGACATCCAGGCGGTAATGGCGGACCCGTTTCTGTCCCACGAGTGCTGGGTGGGAAGCCTCACAGCTGAGAGCAGCGCCGTTGTCCTTCCTCTCCACGGGAAGCCGTATGCTGTTGGACACGCTCACCGTCTTTCCGTTCTCCTGCTGAGACACCACACCTGAGAGGCAGACGGATGGAGAAACACAGTGTTCAGTGTAGTCAGTGTTTATAATTTTGCTGCTCCTGCTGTTCGGTGTCTTTACTTTGTGCTGTGTAACTGCTACTTCTATGTTGTTTATTTATTGCTTTTCCTGGAATGCCTCCGTTATTGTAGGTTTCGTCTCGTTTCAGGCGTGATGATATTTCATCACATTATAGACCTGACTTAGCAGTCAGGTTTTTTTTGTAAATAATCGCATAATGAATAATGCATTATTGTACCAGAAATAAATTTTACTTATAGAACTTATTTTATATCGAATTAGCTCATTAGAGCAGTTGGTTCGTACGGTTATTGTCACTTTTGTGCTGTTAGTGTTGCTGTCCTCACTAAAATCTGATTGTATGGTCTGATCACGTTCTATGGATTACATTAGTAAAATATGCTTATATTTAAAAGCATCATCTTATAAAATACATTTAACATTTTGTTTTTTAAATATTGGTATATTTTGTCACTTGTTAATGATGTGGTGTCTGGCAGCAGGATGCTGGCAGAAGATCCTTTGGGTGCTGTAGGTTGAGGGATTGGGCCTCCCTAGTTCAGACTTGTTTGTCTTGTGCATCACATGGTTGCATGATCCAATTGAGATCTGGGAAATTTGAAGTCTGTGTTTGAAGCCTTGGGTTCTTTGCCTATTGGGCCCTGTGTACAACCGTGGTGCTGTGCTGCACTGGGTGTTCTGGTGCACTTCTATCATGGCCAGATGTGCTGCCCCATATGCATACAGTTAATGAGCCTTGGTTGGCTTTGGTTTACTGGGGTATAGTTGATAATCAGTGGTAATTTGTTAATATTACTGTATGTGATGTTAATAGTATTGTTGATCAGTGTATATTTATATATTAATGCACTCATAAATCACAATTAGAGTAATTACTCTATTTAGATTCAGTAATTACGAAACTTTGTTTTGCAGTACAGCACTGCATTCCAAAGGAATCCATGACTCACATCCCTTAAGATCACATCACTTCTTCTTTCTGCCATGTGATCAGTGAAGTGTAATAACCGGTTAGGCAAACTAATGTCCACTGAGACCAAAACTAAATGGAATCGATGGAACTTTAAAGAATGTTGAAGTTTCCCTAGCAGTCATGGGCTTCCATGATAAGTCACTGGCTTTAACAACCAAGGTTGTTCTGTAGCAGTGCTAAAGAAGCATTGCTGATGATGACAATGCTCATGATGCGTTGTGAACTAAACAACAGATTTCTGAATGGCGAAGTTTTTGGCAATAACAAACCTTTTTCCCTTGCTCCAGCTTGCTGCCATTATGACTCATTATACAAGTAGACATATTTAAAACAAGAGCTTGCTACAGTATATACACTGCTAACTTACACACTCTGATATTTCATAAGACTGCCTCGAGCTTTGATTAAAGTGCCCATTCACAAGCCTTTATCAATTGTTCAATCTTTATACTCTCTAGCACACTAAAGCCTTTTTCCATGATTAGCCTCACTAACAAATGGTTTTCTCATGATGACAGAAGGGGTTCAGTCCCAATCCTGAGTTATCACAATGTCTGTGGGAAAATGCTCTTGCTTTCATTATTAAATTTCTTCGGAAAAGTTGACAGTTCAGCACTAGTTGTTTTCTTTGCTCGATGCAGGCCGATGTGTTGGGTAGGGTAGGGTACAGGTGGCTCCGGGTTTAAGGCATCGGACTACTCATCAGAAGGTCCCAGGTTCAAACCCCACCATCACCATGAAATTGAAAGTCATATGATAGACATATTGGAGGGATGGTGAAAGAGTTGGCAAACGGATTCCTGGGAGAAATGAGGCTGAAGGCTGGGTGTTTAAACCCCAACATCACCAAGCCACACTTGGTGTAATCATCAGTGTTTCTGCCAGGACAGTACATTAAAGATGCTTTGAGGATGTACAGTAGGTCCCTGCTTATTTCTGCTTTCACGACTGACATATTTTTAATGCCATGTTACAGTGGTTATAAGCTACCTGTAGTATATCTTCCTAAATGGCCTTACCATAACCGCGGGAGAGGTATGATTTATGACTGTATTACTGTTTAGTTAATGTCCTTGTATAATCGTTTCACCTGCCAGATTGAAAGAGAAAATGTCTCATCCAGTCACAGTGCTGTGAGACTGCTTTACAGTGACCTGCTGTCCCTGTCGCACCTCCTAATACACAAAAGTGGTCAGAGTAAATAGTCATGGGGATTTTGCTGTGTTTGCTTTTACAGATAAGTAAAAACCCTCACACATTGTACGAGGTATTTAATAGGGATTTAGCACAACTAATTGCTTCTGTAATCCATAATAATGGAGAGAGAGAGAGAGAGAGAGAGAGAGAATGTTCAATACGAAAACAGTGTTTTTGTGTCATGCCAATAAAGCATGCTGAAAAAGAAAGTCATATGATAGACATATTGGAGGGATGCTGAAAGAGTTGGCAGACTGATACCTGGGAGAAATGAGAAGGCTGAAGTGATGGCAGCAAAAGAAAGAGAGACAATGACAGTGTGGACACAAAGTATTTAACACGCACGAGCACCTGGGTACCGCCTCTGGCACACAGCTGTGACTGTTTATCTGTAGATGTGTAACACGTGCATGTGTGTGTGTGTGTGTGTGTGTGTGTGCATGTGTGTGTGTGTGTGGCTGGGGACCAATCAGGCAGACGGCCAGATGGACAGATGTGGGTAAGAGTGTAACAAAATAGCAACACACAGAGGTGTGCCGATTCTTTGACAGACAAGTGACAGAGATTAGGAAGACAAAAAAAAAAGACACTTGTGCACAACAGGAGGAGAGAGAACAAAGCCAGAGTACCTTTTGTAGGAAAAGAGAACCGATAACCCAGACAGACAGACAGAGAAGAGAAAGAACAGGTTGAAATAAAAGCAAATCTGAGACAGGGGGTGTTTCCTAATGTGTGTTTTTTCAAATCAAAGAAAACTGAACAAAGCTTTGTGATGGATAGATGGTGTGAGTGAGTGAGTGGGAGAGTGAGTGGGCGGTTAAATGAGTGAGTGAGTGAGTGAGTGAGTGAGTGAGTGGGTGGTTAAATGAGTTAGTGAGTGGGTGAGTGAGTGAGTGAGTGAGTGGGTGGTTAAATGAGTTAGTGAGTGGGTGAGTGAGTGAGTGAGTGAGTGGGTGGTTAAATGAGTTAGTGAGTGGGTGAGTGAGTGAGTGAGTGGGTGGTTAAATGAGTTAGTGAGTGAGTGAGTGGGTGAGTGAGTGGGTGGGTGGTTGAATGAGTGGGTAAGTGAGTGGGCAGGTAGATGAGTAAGTGGGCAAATAAGTGAGTAAGTGTGTGCATATGTTGGTTGAGTGAGTGAGTGAATAAGTGAGTGAATAAGTGAGTTAGTGTGTAAATGAGTGAGTGGGTGGGTGAATGAGTGAGTGAGTGGGTAAGTGAGTAAGTGGGTGGGTGGGTGAGTAAATGAGTGAGTTAGTAAGTGAGTGAGTGAGTGAGTGAGTGGGTAAGTGAGTGAGTGGGTTAATTAATGAGTGAGTTGGTGAGTGGGTGAATGGGTGAGTGAGTGGGTGGATTAATGAGTGAGTTAGTGAGTGGGTAAGTTAGTAAGTGGGTGAGTGAGTAAGTGAGTGAATGGCTGAGTGAGTGGGTAGGTGAGTGAGTGGGTGAATTAATGAGTGAGTTAGTGAGTGGGTAAGTAAGTAAGTGGGTGAGTGATGAGTGGGTGAATGGGTGGGTGAGTCGGTGAGTGGGTGTGTGAATGAGTGGGTGAGTGAATGAATGAGTGGGTGAGTGAATGAGTGAGTGAGTGAATGAGTGAGTAAGTGAATGAGTGGGTGAGTGAGTGTGTGGGTGAGTAAATGAGTGAGTGAGTGAATGAGTGTGTGGGTGAGTGAATGAGTGAATTTGTGAGTGAATGAGTGAATTTGTGAGTGAATGAGTGAGTGAGTGAATGAGTGGGTGAGTGAATGAGTGAGTGAGTGGTTAAATGAGTTAGTGAGTGAGTGAGTGGGTGAGTGAGTGGGTGGGTGGTTGAATGAGTGGGTAAGTGAGTGGGCAGGTAGATGAGTAAGTGGGCAAATAAGTGAGTAAGTGTGTGCATATGTTGGTTGAGTGAGTGAGTGAATAAGTGAGTGAATAAGTGAGTTAGTGTGTAAATGAGTGAGTGGGTGGGTGAATGAGTGAGTGAGTGGGTAAGTGAGTAAGTGGGTGGGTGGGTGAGTAAATGAGTGAGTTAGTAAGTGAGTGAGTGAGTGAGTGAGTGGGTAAGTGAGTGAGTGGGTTAATTAATGAGTGAGTTGGTGAGTGGGTGAATGGGTGAGTGAGTGGGTGGATTAATGAGTGAGTTAGTGAGTGGGTAAGTTAGTAAGTGGGTGAGTGAGTGAGTGAGTGAATGGCTGAGTGAGTGGGTAGGTTAGTGAGTGGGTGAATTAATGAGTGAGTTAGTGAGTGGGTAAGTAAGTAAGTGGGTGAGTGATGAGTGGGTGAATGGGTGGGTGAGTCGGTGAGTGGGTGTGTGAATGAGTGGGTGTGTGAATGAGTGGGTAAGTGAATGAATGAGTGGGTGAGTGAATGAGTGAGTGAGTGAATGAGTGAGTAAGTGAATGAGTGGGTGAGTGAATGAGTGGGTGAGTGAATGAGTGGGTGAGTAAATGAGTGAGTGAGTGAATGAGTGTGTGGGTGAGTGAATGAGTGAATTTGTGAGTGAATGAGTGAGTGAGTGAATGAGTGAGTGAGTGAATGAGTGGGTGAGTGAATGAGTGGGTGAGTGTGTGGGTGAGTAAATGAGTGGGTGAGTGAATGAGTGGGTGAGTGTGTGGGTGAGTAAATGAGTGAGTGAGTGGGTGAGTGAATGAGTGAATTTGTGAGTCAATGAGTGAGTGAGTGAATGAGTGAGTGAGTGAATGAGTGAGTGGGTGAGTGAGTGGGTGAGTGAATGAGTGGGTGAATGAGTGGGTGAGTGAATGAGTGAATTTGTGAGTGAATGAGTGAGTGAGTGAATGAGTGGGTGAGTGTGTGGGTGAGTAAATGAGTGAGTGAGTGAATGAGTGAGTGGGTGAGTGAGTGGGTGAGTGAATGAGTGGGTGAATGTGTGGGTGAGTGAATGAGTGAATTTGTGAGTGAATGAGTGGGTGAGTGAATGAGTGGGTGAGTGAATGAGTGGGTGAGTGTGTGGGTGAGTAAATGAGTGAGCGAGTGAATGAGTGGGTGAGTGAATGAGTGAGTGAGTGAGCGAGTGAATGAGTGGGGGAAATTGACAAACAGCTTCTCTCAGACTTTAATCACTTGGATCTTGACGTAGACACACATACACACACTTTCAGACAGAATATGCATGCACTCACAATCTCACACACCCGTATATAAGACACACTAACCAGGAATCTCCCGTCGATCTCGGACCCAGCGCAGCGTAGCGGGAGGTTTGCTCCTCTCTGACACACAGGTGAGCTCCACCTCTCCACCCTCCACCGCCTCGCTCTTCACCTCCACGGTTGGAACCTCCGGAGGCACCACCACCGACAGCGTGGCCACCTGGTGGTGCGTGGAGTCCGTGTAGAGCTGGCAGAAGTAGCCCCCCTCGTCGGACACGCTCACGTTGCTCAGCGTGATGCGCACCAGGCGTGGCGTGAACAGCACCATCTGAAAGCGCTCGTCCTTCAGGGCTGAGACAGAGACAGACCGAGCGGGTTAAAGTTATTCAGTCTTGAACATTTAATAACAGAGATGCATAAAGGAACGGTAAGGCATAAGAGATGGAAGGGAGACATGGAGACAGCACAGTACTGATTTGTGAGTGTGCATAGAAATGTATTTCTGTCAAAGTTTCCTTGTGTGAAATGTATATAATTGAATACGTGTCAAAAGTTATGACACAGAAAAGCCTTGCAGTACACTAACCGTGGCATGGTCATGCCAAGAAAGCTAATACGAGCTAATACGCTGCTATTAGAGACGGTTATTCATCTTTATTAAGTGAGACAGCTGAGGAAGAAAATGATGTATAGGCAGAGAAAGACGGTGAAAGCCTGAGACGGGGAAATAAACACAGAGCGAGAAAGACGACTGAACACGAAGATAAGGAGAGGCAAATATTTACATCGTTCATCTCTTGTATAGATGAAGTTGTTCATAGAAACGCTTCACCACTTCTATCACAATGACTTAACTGCATTTTCTATCTATCTATCTATCTATCTATCTATCTATCTATCTATCTATCTATCTAATTAGAGAAAAAGTGAGGCAGAGAGAAAGGGCTTAGATCTACAGTAGGTTGATGTGCAGGAAGGACATCTGGTAAACAAGAAGCGATGGATATTGAAATAAAGTAAAAGATAAGGGAGACAGAACCGAATTTAAAGGGATGATATGGCACAGGGCCAGCAAGGCAGTCTTAGAGATGAAGATGAGATGCCACAATATTGGGTCCTGGACAAAACGGAGGGATTATCGACCGTCATAAAGGAGGTGACGCAAAACCAGGAGCAAGGCAATAAAGGAAATGAGAAAAGCTGAGAGATGAGCCGATATAAAAGGAACAGGAGAGGACGGGAGGGGAGAGGAAAGAGTGAAGGGTAGGAAGAGGAAGGAAGAAGAGGGAAGGAGGATAGAGGAAAGAATTGAAGGAGGTTATAAGAGAAGAGAGAAAAAGAGCAATGTGGAGATGGGAAAAGAAGAAACACCGGCACACCGGCTGACAGATACTACCCACCCTGCAGATACAGCTGTCGTACACCTGATTATCTTTCATATACTACAATCAATTTGGAAACGCCATTTAGCCTAAACTGCATGTCTTTGGACTGTAGGAGGAAACCAGAATACCCCGGAGGAAACCCACATGCAAACTCCATGCACACAGACCAGAGGCGGGAATCGACCCCGGACCCTGGAGGTGCAAGGTGACAGTGCTTACCACTAAGCCTCCTTTCCTCTCCTAATTAGGAAGGAGTGAAAGGGAGAATGGAGGAGAGGGGATAAGAGGGATTAATAGGAGTTTGTTGAAAAAAAGACAAGGCAATGGGATGGGAGAAGAGAAGAGAGTGGAGGAAAGCAGAGTGGAGGAGAGGAAAGGATCATAAGGAGGAGGAGGGCAGATGAGAGGGAAGAAGAAAAGGAAAAGACACAGGAGGAGTGGAAAGGAAAAGGTGGGATACAAGTGTGAGTGGGAAAAAAAGAGGAGGAGAGCGGACAACAAGGGGAGAAGACGGGAAAGGAGAAAAGCATAGAGCATAGAGAAGCTCTTAGGAATACGGGAAAGAACAGGTTAAGCACATGTTCTTGCAAAAGAGCTGACACAAGTAATCAATACCCTGCAGGAGGAACAGAATAAGGGACAGAGGAATTAGAGAGGTGAAGGAGAAAAAACAGGTTTTCCATTAGTAAAGAAGCAGAAAAAAAAAATCGATAGTCAGAAATTGAGAATAATAACAAATAATGATAAGTGGAAGAGCCATTGTAAGCTGTGGCAGTGAGCGTAGGCTCATTATATATTGACTGAAGGCTAAGACTCTCCCGAGTGGCCTTCTGTTTTTCTGCCGAGCGCAGTTCAGCAGAAACGCACGTCTGTCCTGTTCGCATGTAGCGTCTCAAAGCAATCAGTGCAATGCACAAAATATACAATAATTGGAGCCCTGAGATGTGCTCGACTGTTCCCGACCTTTGTGTCCCGGTTATTTATGTTTTTCGCTCCGTTGCGAGGGAGTTTAAACCAGTGAGAGCGCGAGCGACGAGAAAAGGCATTGCGTGTGGGTGGAAGGAAGGAAATGAAGGTATAAGTGTGATAAGAAGTGAATGAGAGCGGGAGGAAGGCAGGGAGCAGAGGGGCTGTGGGAATGAGAGGCTGATATGGAGGAATAAAGTGGAGAGTGTGTGTGAAATAAACGGTGAAGTGGGCATTAAGCGAGACGATGAGCTAAATCCTGAATGGGCGTGGCACTGACACAGGGACTCGGGGCTTGTGGAAGGGGATGAAAGTGGAACTGAGTGACTTTGGGGTACATAAATCATTATCGGGTTTAGTGAGGATTCAGGAGGGGGAAAAAAATATAAACTAAACCTAAATATTTTTCGTTTCGTTCTAGTACAAATCATACAAAAAATTATGTCGAAAATGTTTTTGGATTGGTCTCTATAGACACGCCCCCAACATCTTTATACATAATTACAATGAGGCTTTGTGTGTTCAGAGAGTCATAACTACAGTAGGCTTTGTTATTACAGCCTTTGCTAATGATAACTCCAGCTATTACAATCGATCTCCATCAAACTCTAATTACGGAAGAATTATACAGTACATGTAGGTAGGGGTTTGCCTAAAACAGAGGCGTGTCTTAATAACATGTGACACTGAGCTTGAACTTAAGCTTCAACACCGAGCATCAAAATGTCATTTTGTTGCATTAACATCTCACGGATACTCAGATCATATAAAATCTGATCAAAATGAATCTTTTTATATGTTGTATTAATACACTCAAAACTGAATAAATCAATAAATAAGGAATGCATTTTGTATTTAATAATTAGAGAATAGAATAAAATAGAATGCCTTTATTGTGTATTATATTCCATTCAAGCAAGATCACGCGAGAGGGAGTGCTGTTGTGCTGAATAATACCACGGCTCTGATGCAGTCATAGCCATGAGAGTGTAGCCCGAGCACCGGAGATATCACAGTCATGCGCAGCCAACACAGTTTCTTTGTTCTTTCGTGGCTGGCGGAACGAACCGACCACGGCTGGAGAAGCTGAAGTCCGACAGTCATGGTAATTAACAGTGAGAAAGTAGTTTTAAATTGATTCTGGAACGACATAGCCGAAAGGAAAGGAGAATGAACCATGGAGGTGGTGGACAGTCCTGAGAAAGTTCCTTTAAACTCACCTTATATTTTCACTTATTCCACTTTAAAATATCTTTCAAATAGTTTTGAGTGTGGGTTTTGGCAGGAATCGTTCTCACCTTTTTCCAGTATATGGTACCACTTTCACCCATGCTCTCACCCAACAGTGTAAGTATTGCTTGTTAGGACACTTGTGATGGAGAGCAGTGTGGTTATGCTCCAACGTCACCACTCTTGGGATGACTCTCGCCCAAACTCGGTCAGAACTAAATGTTGTATAATCTATTCTGTTCTATAATTATTGCCTCCAAAGTGGATTAGAGATTTGTAGAGGTCTTTTCTTTCATTATTATTATTATTTTTAAGTGTATCAATAGCTCTAAACATGTATTATAAGTTGGCATTGTATTGTGGTCACATTAAAGTGTCAGTCAGATTTTTGAGCAATAAAATGGACTTTGGTTCGAACTCAGAGTGACATGTCACTAAGACACTTGTTTACTTTAGGTCTGAATAATCAAAACATTTAGGAAGCTGAATATTCATTGATCTAAGATGTAACCATTTACCCTTTCATTTTAAATAAACAAAATACGAGTTCTATTATATTAATTCCACTGCTCAAAATCTCTCTCTCACTCACTCTCATATACACACATACACACACACAGACGCACATAGACACACAAACACACACATACTGTATATACACACACGTACAGTATATATACACACACACGTATGCACACACATGCGTACACTCACATATATACGTATACACATCCACACACAAGCGTATACATACACATACGTATACACACACTCACACACACACACACACACACACACACATATATACACATATACACACAAACACACACATATATACACACACGTATGCACACACATATACGTATACACACATATATACATACACACACACATATATACGTACACACACACATATATACGTACACACACACATATATACGTACACACACCCACCTATATATACATATACACACAAATGTATACATACACATGCACACACTCACACACGCATATATACTGTACATACACACACACACACACTATATATTTATATATATATATATATATATATATATATATATATATATATATATATATATATATATATATATACGTACACACACACACACCTATGTATACATATACACACAAATGTATACATACACATACTCACACACGCATACACACAGAGACACACAAGTACACACACACACACCAGTACACACAACACACACACAGACCAGCACACACAACACACACACACACCAATACACACACACACACCAGTACACACACACACAAACACACACACACAAACACACACACACACACACACACACACACACACACACACACACAAACACCCTAAGAAATTCCTGAGTTTAAATAGGGAACTTTTAATTACTATCTCACAGCTACAGTAAGTTGTGTGCAGAAGTATCTCTTGGTGCACAGCATTAAAGGGAAATGCTAAATAACAGGATGTGCAGGAGCACGAGGCAATTAATAAAGCGGGAAGCCGAAGGAAATTAAATTTAACCGCATTTGTAGTGATTAATGTGATAATTACAACTAGGGTTATTGATGCAGTAATACAGTGCTGGGCAAAAGTATTGAGACAAAAATGAAATGTAATGTTTTAATGCCATTTTCAATTTATTTTTTTTAAATAAGGAATCAATATTCAGTATGAAGTTCTTTATGCTAGAAAACCTGCGGTACTCATTTGCTCAATCCTTACTTGCCTGACTGCTTCCTGGAGATGATGTACAGAAGAAGGTTTCTTGACTTCTTCACCACTGTCCAACAGTGTTCTATCGGGTTCAGGTCCGGAGATGACCCAGGCCATCGCTCCAGAAGATGAAGACCAATGGGACATAGACAGTTTGCACTAGTTTTCCAGCTAATTAGCCCAACTCTTCAGGCAGATAGGCTAGAACTCATTAGTGACATCACCTGGGAGAACTATAACACACGGCATATGTTGCCTTAATACGTTCGGCCAACACCGTACATCTGAAAAATACCAGGCTCTTCAATGCACTCAATGCTTGCTGTTTTCTCAGTCATATATAATCGTTTTATACGTTATGTTTTTACATTGCCTTTTGCGTTTACGTTGCTGACATCATGCTACATTTGGCACAAAAACAGGGAAAATGCTTTTCCCATATTCAGTCCCTATTTTCCATCCTGTATTCGTTTCAGGCTTAAAGGGCATGTTTAAAGGTTTCTGCGTTAATGCTTGCCGGTGGAACTACAAGATATGGACAATGAAATAGCGATTGAGTGATAGAGGGTGTGACTGAGCAAAATACTTCATTGCAGACAGACAGTGAATAGATGAGTAGGTGATCAAGAAGTGAAGGAGTGGCTGAACTGGTGAATAAGGAATTACTGGAAGAAATGACGGAATCAGTGAAGTCTGGAGTCGGGAGAGTATTAGTGAACGGACAAGGGAGGGAGCAGGGGAATGACTGAGGGGATGAGTGAGGGACTGAGTGAACAATGCCATGACTGAGAGGATTAAGTGAAATGGTGATGCAGTGGGAATGGGAGTGTGTGGTCAAAGGTGTCATGGATTATTAGAGTGACTGAGTGATTTAGTGAGTGGGGTCACTTGCGTCCTTTTTTGATGGAGTGACGATCCAGTGATCGAGTGACTGATTAAGAGAAAGTAAAGTGATGTCTGAGGGAGTAACTAACTGCATAAAGAGGTCATAGACAGAGATTTAATGACTGAGGGAAGGACGGAGGTTAGGGAGTGTTCCAGTTTGTGATTCGGGGCTCGTGTGGAGGAGTGAAACAGGTATCTGAAATGGTGATAATCCTAACTGAGAGTTATGAGAATGCATGCTAAGGCTGAGTGAAGGAGTGTAGGAGTGAATAAATAGGTAAATTAGGTACGTGTAAGTATTCATCGCTTGCTTCTTTAGACAGTTTGCTTCTTTGCCCTCTGCCTACTACCTGGTTACGGACGTTTCGGTAGACGACCTCCAAGGCATGGTTGTACAGGATTTTTGTACTATATTCTTTCTGCTTTTTATAATCAGATTTAATGTTGTTATGCAGTTTGAGGTTTATTAAGAGACAAAGCTCGAGAACGTTTTCTACTCCTGTACTTGTTCGGATTGCTTTTTAGCCTTCGGGATTCTGTTTGTTAAGGTTATGGGAGCTGGTTGCATATCAGTTTAGGCATCTCAGAGCAATTTTAATTCCTGAAACTTTGCAATATATTTCTCACACAATATGAAGCATTCTCGACACACGGGTGACCGAATGAGCCGGCTAAGTTGCGCATACATTTGTGCAAAATTTAGCATCATGGGTCCGAGGAATGTAAGCAAGGACGGTATGAAAAAGAAAAGGCAGCTGCTTTCAGTTTTGTCTTTAAAGCAGCCGGTGCAAAGAGGAATCATTACTTGAAGTTAAGTGAGGTTTAATTAAGGTTCTATTTTGTCATATTTTACTTTATTTACATTTCTTTTATATGCAAAAATTCGATTATCACGCTGGAAATTGGTAACATTGGCAATATTTTTGGGTGTCTGGAACCGATTATCTGCATTTACATGATTTCTTATGGAAAAATGTGTTCCGCAATATGAATTTTTTCCTCAAGAACTCGCCAAAATCGTACAAATCTTAAATTTGATGCAGAGGTTCCACTGAATACTTGTGCAATCATAACATCTACACTGTAAATGAATTTCCAGCTTTATTGCTATGTAGAACAATGTAGACTAGTTTGTGTATGACTTGGGTATATATAACAAAACGAAATGAGGACAAAGTTCAAAGAGGGCGGATACTTATGCTCGCCATCATAGTTACCCGAATGAGATGCATACAGCGGGAGTGTGTTAGGGAGGTACCGTGAAACTAAGGGAGTCAGTGACTAATGTGTAACAACAGGCTTGTATCTGAGTGAACCTATTCATTCAACCCTGTTTAACACAAAGAAGAAAAGAGGCTCTTCTAAAACAGATAAATGCCTTCTCACATGCTAAATGGCAGCGAAATGTCAAAGCATTGTTTAAGCCCGTGTCACCTTTAGTCACGCCTCATTTGCATACCGCTCATGGTCAGCCAATCGGAACAGGCTCAGGGGAAATACACAGACCTGATAGGTCACTGTGCTTACAGGGCCGAAGGGATATTTCTGCTCCACCATTCATTTAAAACCCGCCATCAAAATCCATTAGTTAGTGAAGCGAGACGCTCTCAGAGCATTTAGACCAGCCATGAGCTGACACTCTCTCGCTGTGGATCGCTTGATATTAATAGCCCAAACACTTTTTTTTTTTTTTTTTAAATAGAAAAATAGAGCTGCAAATTAGAGGTGATTCAGTGCCATTGAAATGAACAACGCGGAGCAGCACAGGCTTACACCGTTACTTATTTTTGTTCTTCACCTTGAACTTTCTGAACCCCAGTCTATTTACATTTAATCAACTTTAACATTTAATCAGCTGAATTCCCCCCCCCGATGTTCTCATTCCTTTAGATAGGACTAAGCTGTTGCAACAAAATGGGATGCCAGAGTGTGATAAGGCACAGCAACTTAAAAGAAATGCAAAACTGTGTGAGAGTGACAGAAAAAAAAAGGAGAAGGAAATCAAAGCTTTAAAGAGATCTTTAGAATAAATCTGTTAAAAGTAATTCAACAAGACAAACGGTGACAAAATGATGATAAAAGCTCTGTCAAGGAAGGAATGTGTAATTTCAGCTTAGCTCCATCTACAAAGCATTTCACTGGTGGAAAGATGACTGATAGGAACCAATCAAATGAGCCGAGCACTTTCTCTCAAAATCACTTCATCTCCGTTGTCGCAGTAAAACAGTAAAGCAGCTATTAATTTTTAAGATAACAATCTTACACGTGGTTCTTGGTTCAACTATAGTTTATCCTACTGCAAATACTACTACAACAACAACTAATAATAATAATAATAATAATAATAATAATCTGCTTCTACTGATACCCTACTACTACTTCTACTACCATTATACCACTGCTACTTTACTACTACTAACATACTACTACTATATTGCTCTCCAATACTCCTCCTGCTACCATACTACTACTACTTATAATAATAATTATTATCATAGTCATCATCAGAATACTATTATATTATTACTGCTTCTACTGCTACCATACTACTACTTTTACTGTTATTATACTACAGCTACTATACAGGTACCACTATGACAAGTGCTACTACACTACTACAACTATTATACTACAGCTCCAATACTACTACCGCTACCACACTACTTCTTTTACTACTTTACACTACCGCTACTATTATTTCTACTACTGATACCTTATTACAAGAATACTACTATGTTGTTACTACTAATGTAATACTACTACCATGACCACTACTAACATACCTCTAGAGTACTTCAATCCTACAACTACTATATTCCTATCTTTTAAAGCAAACGTTAATATTATTCTCTTTAATAATTAATAATAATAATAATAATAATAATAATAATAATAATAATATCATCATCATTGGAATTCTTTATAAATACCAGTAAAAGTCAATGCATTGAGTAATATTTAAATCATTATAATATAGTAAAACTATATAGTTTAGTTTTTAAAATGACCCATCATTTTAACTGATAATACCTTTATTAATGAAAAGGGAAATAAAATAATAATTTTTATCAGGTACTATTAAAAAAAAGGTAATAAAAACTTTAAATCTTTTATTTAAATCTATAGGTATCGCATATCGAGCTAGATATGAACAGATTTATTCATCAATCATGCATAAAGGCATTTAATCAAGAAATATGGTATTCATAAAACAATCTGTAATGCTCATATGCTACCCAATGCTCCAGAATGTAAATTTATACATGGGAAGATAAAACCTTAACTCAATGGATGCAAATCTTATAATCTGCAATAAAGTTACTAAGTATATAGATACAGATTATGTGTTAAACTTTAAATAGGTTGTTGTTTCAGTTACAGTCAGGATTTTACATAAAATTATCATAAATATGAATATCATGGCAATATTAAGCTTTTAATGATTTCTTTGAACTGTTCCTTTCCGGGGCAGAATGATGGTACAACTTACATTTGTACTATGTTGAAGGTTTAATTTATTTTGGGTTTTCTGATATCAACACAGGGACGATATCAACGCAGTGGAGCTGAATGTCTTAAACGGTTTTTAATTTCCAAGCCTAAGAACACTTGCTTAACTATAGCTTGTACAGTAGCTTCTCTGTGCCAAGATAAAAAACAGTTTTTGCTTGGAAAAGTGTACCACCGTACCAACTGTTAAACATAGAGGTGGTGTTAGCATCAGGCTTTGAGGGTGTTTTGCTGCCAGTTGGACTGTGGATGGAATCATGAAGGAGGAGGACTGCGGAACCTCAAATCATCAGATGGTTGAAACTTGGACACGATTAAGTGTTCAAACAGGACAATCGTCCTAAAAACACATCAAAGCTGGTTGTGGAATGGATAAAGCAGACTAGAATTAAGCTTTTGGAGCCTCAACCCTATTGAAAATCTGTCGACTGTGTTTACAAGACAGGTCTGTGCCAGGAAACCAACAAATTCTATCAATTCTGTCAAGGAGAATAAACAAAATCCTGCCAGAAGCTTGCTGATGGCAATTGAAAGCATCTGCTAAAGATGAAACTTGCTATGGGACCATTAACCACATACTGGGATTGTTGTATGCATTTTTTTAATCTGTTTTTTGGCCCCAACATAAATTTAAATTTGTGCACTTGCGGCTTTTCTTCTTTTAAAGATGTTTGCTATATAATGAGTCTGCCCGAGGAAAAGACAGGTAAAGAAATCACTGCAAGCCCGATCCTGCCATGACATTCATATTCATGATGAGCGTACGTGAACCTGTTCTGCATAATGAGTGTATGTTAAACGACTGTGAATGTAATGTACACATTGAAATTTAATGGAACTTTTATGTCAAACTCACTCACTCACTCAAATGCTCATTCACACACTACGGGCCATCTGAAAAACACCAATAAGTCTAACCTGCATGTGTTTGGACTGTGGGAGGAAACCAGAGCACTTGGAGAAAACCCTCAAGCACGGAGAGAAAATGCTAACTTCATAGACACAGACACCAAGCTGGGAATTGAACCCAGACCCTGCTGGTGAAGGGCAACAGTGTTACCCACTATGCCACTGTGCCACCTTGTGAAACACAGTTGTTTCATATTAAAGGTACTACCTATAGAAAAGCTGAATGTGGGGGAAAAAAAACAAGGCTAAATAAATCCATTAATTACGTGGCACTGCGATTATTTAAAAGATTTCCATTGTCTTTTCCATGGCATCAATTTTTTTTTTTAATGCAATGCAACACTTTGTTACAAACACCACTAGGTGATAATAGGAAGTGATCTACCTTGTGCTGTAGACTTCCTGCTGTGCTACGCAGCTTCTATATGACACACAGCCATATGCTTTTCCAAAAAAGACCTCGGCCAGGATGCACTGCCGTGCAAGATATTTCTAGACTAAGAATAATGGTTCGTTTTTCTTTCAATAAAAATATGCTTTCCATTGTGAAATGCTTAGTGTTTATTATTATCTGATGACAGTCATTTTTTTCCCTTTTTTTCATGACAACCATTTTCTTTTTGGTTTAATTAACTTAGAACTAATTCTCCTTTTCTGTCGTTTTTGGCAGCCGATTTTGCTGTTGTTTGCCTACTATTGAGTTTCCTAGGCAGCATGGAGATGCACCATGTGCCTGCTAATTTACTCATGATTGGTATTCATCAAAACACCAGCGCAAAGATGAACCTTTAGAAATCCAGTGGAAATACATAGCTTGATTTGGTTTCTGACACACAACTTCATAAAAAAAAATATGGTTTATCGTTTGCCATGTTAATTATACAACAGTTCTGTCTGATTGAGTAATCTGATTGGACGAGAGCCATTCCACAAATGGTAACATAGAGCACAACAGAACTGGGTTTTTCAATAATATGTAACATGAAGTTAGCTGATGTTTTAAAGCCTAAAGCAGAATAAGTGGAAATATCAAGTCAATGTCAAAAGTTCTGAAAACTCTCCATCACCTCCATGGTCTATCGTCCACACCTTTAGGCTACACAGTACCAGAAAGAATGGAAACCTTATCTCATCCCTGTTAATTACACTGAGGTCTGAGGTCAAAGCTAGGTTATAAGGTTAATATCCACGGACGGATATTTGTTGGCGGAGCAAAATAACTGGTAAAAAACATCGTAATCTCATGACACTTATGGAACTGTTGTACACCGACCAAAACAGTAATGCCCGGTGTTTTCAGACCTTACTATCACAACCAGCATTAACCTTTTCAGCAATTAAAGCTACAGTTGCTCTTTTATTGGATCAGACTACACAGGGCTAGGCTTAGCTCCCCACGTGCATTAGTGAGCCTTGGCCGCCCATGACCCTGTCACTAGTTCATAGGTTTTTCGGAATTACTCTGACTCAGTCATCTAGCCATCACAATTTGGCCCTTATTACAGTAGCTTGTGCTAACGGCACATGAAAGTAGCTGGCTCTATTAGGCTGCAAGTGAACGTTTTGTCACTAAGGTTGATGTGTTGAATGGGCAATGTATGGATTTGATTGACTTCGACAACGGCCAAATTGTGACGGGATGGGTTGTTCCCGGGCTGCAGGGGGCAGGACCTTCCAAAAGTGGTGCAAGGAATTAAAACCAGTGAACCGGCAAAAGGGTCATGGGCCGCCAAGGCTCAGTGGGAGTGAAGGCTGGTCCATGTACTCTGATCCAATACAAGAGTGCATACTGCAGCTCTAATTGCTGAAAAGGTTAATGCTGGTGTCCATAGAAAGGTGTCAAAACACACAGGACATTGCTATTTTGGTGGCACAAGGAGGGGACAGACTCAATATTAGGTACATAGTCATAATGTCGGTGTATAAAATCAATATCACTCCCGAGGTTGTGCTGTTGTGCTGAATATCAGAACACCTGCGATGTGATCGTAGACACGAGGGCGGAGTGACGCTGTGCAGCTTCAAGTGTGATTTTGCTTAATTGTATAGGATCATTTTTCGCCCATTTGGGAAAAAGGCTTTGTTACTACACTTTTTGGTTGTTGGAATTGCTCCCACAGAAAAATTGGCCATCATTTGCTCAGTTCCAGACTGAAAGCATGGTGTGGAACAAAATTGCACACACTAACTACTGTGGACACTTTCAAAAAAAAAAAAACCTAGAGTCTGCTCTTCATTACCACCTTTTCACTTTGGATTTTCCCTTCAAGCAAAAGCCGTTTTCCTTTGTTACTATACAAATGATTGAATGTTTAGCCGCACGACGAGTGGATTAGATGACTCCTGACTTCCAAGGTCGTGCTGCGCTCACCTCGTGTGCCGTTAAAGAACAGCGTCTGCCTGCGCGGGTTCTGGATGACCACGATGGAGCCGTCATAGTTTTGTAGGCGGCAGGAGATATGCGCTGTGCCGCCCTCGAGAACTGTCACATTCTCAGCCTGCACCGCCTGGCCCCGTGCTGAGAGAGAGAGAGAGAGAAAGGGGGAGAAAGAGGGAGAGAGAGAGAGCATCAATTACATGTTGCTTAGCTCAGAATCATAATTGTTATTTTTCTCCATGAGTGTGGGCTGACAGTCTCTTCAGTCTGTTCGCACAGCTTTCCATCATAAATAATCCATTTTTATAACAGCAAACAAACAGTGTACAGAACAAACATTGTCTTGTAAAGATTATCCCTCAACTCGTAATAATCCTCAGCGCGCTAGCTCTTTCTTGAAGAAAAAAAAAAAAGGTGTAATGTTACTTCGTTATAATAAGTCCGTTGAGAGGTACCAAAACTTTTGGAGTTGTAGGTTTTGTTAGTGAGTTGTTGTTGTTCTTCCCATACAATAGGCTACCTGTTGCTTGTAATTCCTCGGTTCCAGACTAAAAGCTTGGCATGAAACTAAAATACATACTCCAGTTTTTGAGGATGCTTTCAAGAAACTAGATCATGAGAATCAGTGAAAACTGGTGCACTGTCCTTTTTGAACCGCTTTCCCCTACAACCCTCTCTTGCTCGCTGGCGCTGGCATCCGCACACCTCTAATGCGCTCACTGGCACATGGAATTTAGCATTTCCATATTCTGGGCTTTTGCGGGGATTTGCTGAAGCCAGTGCTGCATTGCTAATGTTCAACTAAGCAGCGTCTGGCTGCGGCTTTCGCGAGCGTGCACAGCGTGCCATTAGCCTGGCCGCACGAATAAAGACCCAGGATGTGAAGCTCTGGCGAAATGCAATTATCTGCAGCGCTGACACAGAGGTCTCTGAGAAAGAAAAAAAAAAAAAAAAAAAAAAACAATGAATCTTTGCACAGATCATGGGTTTAAATCCGTTACCGCAGATCTGATGAGGCCTGATGTTATAGCCGAGCCCGCGAACAAGACAAGATGTTTACACATCTGTAGAATCTGATAGATTTCGGTCATCAAGATGTTCTTGTTAATTCGCTCTTGAGGCCATTTCTCCCATCTAACCACCCGAGCTCACTGGCTTATTTAAGGGCAAATTAATCAGCTAACGACTATGGAGCAGTGCTGAGGTGGGACCCGAACAGGAAACGCACGCGACTTAATACCCCAGGTAAGCTGAGCATATTGCTAGTGCACCTGTTATCCTCCACACCAGGTGGTGTTTTCACTGGATATCCCTCAAGCTGCACACCGTCAGAGGTGGCAATCAAGAGCTGTCATTCCACAAGAACTGCTGATGTAGGCGTACGCCTACAGAGCCATAAATGTCTCGTTCATGTCCTTCATGAGTACGTACGCTAAGGGGAGGAAGGAAAAAAAAAAAAAAACTACAGAGGCGGAATAAGGAATAACGAAGGGAAGCGAAAGAACAGGCTATAGCGGAGTGATATTTGGCAGTGCGAATCTCCCATCACTATTCGTCCTGCTCCTCTGACTTCATTTAAATTCGATTTAGTCCGACTTAATCAGGTTTAGGGACCATATCACTGCATTCACCATGGAAGGGTTGAAGGGTAATAAAACATTGTCAGGCGAGGTATTGAGTTAAAATAAAAAAAAAAAAAGAAGGAAAGAGGGATGAAAATGGGTGAGCATGAAAAAGAAAGTCTGACAGACCTTTATCCTCCCAACAACTGTCGCAGTAATTCGGCCATTACGACGTCTTTTCCACTCATCAGTATTGTGATTGATATTTGGGTGATCGCCAATGCCACAGCCATTACGATGATCATTTTAATGACTGTTATTAGTCAGCACTTTGGCACCTACTGACTGGGCCGCTATTGTTTTAATGGGCCCTAATTGTTCTATACATCAAGTGAAGCCTTGGCAGGGAAGGGATCATGATGAAAGACTTTCCGGCCAATCAGGAACCAACCTCATGGAATCGGTGACGAAAGTAGATGGTGCGGGTTTGACTGGGAAATCATGCAAAAAAAAAAAAATCCTAATTGAGGGGCTGCTCAAATCTCGACAGCATCTGCCCCCCTCACTGTCTAAATGAATGAAATGAATAGGCAAGATTAACGTCAAAATCTGAACGACCGATCGCATGCCCTCGTGATGGAAAAGGGAGACGTATCCTACAACAGGAGACAAATGGCTTTCGAGTCGTCCACAGCTGTAAGCGGTACAATACAAACCACAGGCTTCATTAGTAATGTCTTGGGAAATTGGTGTGATAGGTGCATCGTGGGTAAGCTATTAAGCTTCTGACGAGGCACGGCAGAAAAACACAAAGACCTGTAGGAGGCGGATTAATCATGACCCCATTAAAATCAAGTCACGATAAAACAAGTGCGCTTAACATCCTCGGAAATGGGTTAAACCGGCAGGTAAAGGGATCAATGCGCGACTGCTCTGAAAAGCATATAAATTTAACACACAAAAAGAAAATCTAATTCAGGTGTACTTTATGTCTCGGCCAGATGGGGGCGACATACCAACGAGGTAAAACTGCTCTCAGAAACACAACGGCGGCTTCTCGGCAGGGTGAAAAATGGCCCTAATTTGCTGGACTCAAGTGCGAGAAAGACAGGCCATCATTTTCAAAAGAACAAATAAATAAATAAAAAGCATACAGAATAAATAAACAAGGCCACGCCAGGGTGGGTGTAATGCGTCACTGAGAAATAGTGGTGAATTATGGGAGATGTAGGCAAATTGGATTTAGGGGGCTGGGACATTGCCAAGTACAGGGTACAGTAAATCCACACCATCAGTAGCCAGGAACGGATTAGAGGGCTGAGTTACAGCCTGTGCACACACATCACCCCCCTGCCACACACACACAGACACTGCACACACACATGCATGCACACACACAAACATACACTATACACTTCCATCCATGTCTTTCAAAAGTTTGTTACAACTTTAAATTAACATTCTAATGCAGGCACAAAAAGACAACGTTCTCAACACCAAACCCAACACTAACGTACCCATTCAGCATAACAGTAGCACAATACACACCGATCATGCGTAGTGCCCACTGCACAAGCCTCTGGAGGCAGTCTAATAATCTGGAGTCGCTTCAGTTGGTCAGGTCTAGGCTCAGCAACGTTATGTGGCAATAAAAGGAAGTCAGACGATGACCTGAATGACCAGCTATGAAGCTTTTCCTTCCCGATCTCATGGCCATATTCTAGGACTCAAATGATCAAGGAGTGGTACTGGGAGCAAGAGGACACATTTCCATACATGAATTGCCCATCACATAGTGTGGTCAAATGCAATCTCAGAATAAGTAACTTTCAAACTATTGTACCGGAATGTGCATTAACACACATGTTTTCACTATATGTATATGAATCAGTTGCTGTTCCAGCATAATACCATAATATTTTCAACATCACATCTAGGAAAAGTATGCCTTTGCACGTACACTGCCAGTGGGCAACAGCAAGAACAACAATTTATAGGTCTCTAAAATAAGGGAGCAGTGCCAGGCTTCAGCCTCGAATTTACAAATGTACAATATATAAAGTTTCCCCGCTAATGGAACTTGAGTTAGAGACATGAATTAAGTTATTTCTTTATAATAATTTAAAATGCAGAAAAATTATGGAGAGAACATAATTTTTGGTTAGGTGATGCAACTTCCCGCTGAAAATGTGACGCAAGGAAGCGTTTCATCAGGTAACAGGATTAAGTTAAACATTTTAATGTACATTTTTTAAAAATCTCTTTTGAATGACTCACAGATGAGAATGTTGCTCTCAAGCATAAGCTTGATTATATGGAATGATTATATTTCAGGGGGAAGTGTCATTACGAATGTAGTAGAAAAGTGTAGTTAAGTGCCGCAGCTTTTGTACACATGTTTAAAGTGTATTTTATAACTTTACACACACGAGTGGGATGGGATCAGGGTGGTGGGGTTCTGTGTGATAATCCACTGTGGAAACCCATAAAAGGGAGACAACACAGACGATTGGGAAGAGATGTGAATAACGTAAGAGACAAAAAGAAAAAAGGATGCATCAGGTCTTACAGGAAAAAAACTCCCGCCTCGTCTACCCATTCTCTCAGAACTCCTCCTCTCTTTTATTCTCCCATCTGGTGAAAAAGTGCGAGCCACTTTGTATTAATTGACCCTTTCTTCCTTTGTCTTCTTATCACATTCCTCTTTCCCTCTCTCCAATTTCCAATGATTACCGACACATCTGTTCAGACCACCTGAAGTATAATGTGTTGACTACTTGAGTGAGTCTAAGTGTGCATGTGTGCGTCATCTGTATGCCTTTGAAAATGAAGTCCTAATAATCACTGGGTTTTCTACACTGTGCATGTGTGTGCTTTCATTAGCTCCACATAATCAGTAAACTCCGTGGAGATACGCTTTGCTGGAGATGACAGATCCTTCTTCTTCTTCTTCTTCTTCTTCTCCTACTTTCCTTTGCTTTATCTCTATCTCACAGTCTCACTGAGCCAAAATTAAAACTCTCTTCCTCTCTCTGAGGAATCGTACCCGATGCCAGTCGAATACAGTTTAAAAAAAAAAAAATGCCATGGCTATAAATAATACATAATCCTTTATAACTCTCTTCTCTTCATTACCTCTCTGTCATTTCTCCGATCTTTCCTTTATTTCCTTTTCCTGTCCCCATTTCGCTCTATCCATCCTATTCTTGGCTTTGAACCTCATAATTCGCTCTCTCACTGCCTGCTTTTCCGGTCTAATCTCATTCTCTGTCTCTTTCACACCTACACCCTCAATCCTAACCAAAACCTCCTTCTGTAGCCTAATCCCTCATTTTTTCCCTCTCCTCCCTCTTGCATCCTTCTTTCCTCCAGCGGCCTTTCTTGATCTCGCTCTTTCTCCACCCCGTTTCTTTTTTATTCAGTTTCTCCTTCTGTACACATCTTCCTTTCCTTTTGCTTTTTGCATTATTGCTCTGTCTGTTCTCTCCTTCCAAGCTTATTCCATCTCTCACAACAAAGACTTCTGCTTTCAGCTCCATATTGTGATTTGTTCTGCAGCTCAGGCTTAGAGTATAATCAGCTGGGTTTTGTCTGCGAGACAGAGACATAGAGAGAAACAGAGAGAGAGCAAAATGAGAGAGAGAGAGAGAGAGAGAGAAAGAGCGGAATAAAAGAGACAGCGAAGTCAATGTTATGAGGGGAAAATGCACAGAACATCTTTCTCTAGTCCCCAGTGCTGTAATTACACATCAGCAGTTGATGTTCATTTCGTTTCTCATTTCCTTCCTTCCCTTTCTCCTTGTGCTCGCTTCAATTTCTCTCGTCCCCGCTCTGCGGGCGTCCTGCAGTGGCAAACGCTTCTTCCTCTTGCGTTTGATCTTCTATTTATGCTGCTTACGCTCTCATTTCCACACTTCCATCACTACATTTGCTCTCAGTCTGCTCAGACTGGGCTTCTTATCTATCCCCCCACTCTTTCAATCTCTCTCTCTTTCTTTCTCCTTCTCTCTGTCACTTTCCGTGACCTTCATGTTCTTTAACACCCACCTCTCCTTATGCCATATTTCAACCATATCGCTCCCTGAAGCTCGCTCGCCTCGAAACGATTCATTTCATCCCCCATTCTCTCTCCATTACTCAGGATTGACCATCTCTCTCTCTTTCTCTCTCTCTCTTTCTTTTCTCACTCTCTCAGCCCAGTTATTAGATTGTTCTTTCTCTCTTAGATCTTTTGCTTTGCTGTTCTGTCCATGCACTAGTTTTGGACGCTTGTTGGTATCTTGGTAGTACATAGGTAGGGATCACAAGAAAGGGCTTATGGTTAAATTTTCAGGGATATTACGGTACTTCTGGCATGCCTAGGGCCAGCTGTGAGACACACACACATACACGCACACACACACTGACCTGGCTTCAATCCCTGTTCTATCTCAGATTCAATGGCAAAAATGCTTTACTGGCAAGAATTTTATAGCACTCAGGCTGCCAAGGCTAAAGACCCCCTCCCCTCTCTCTCTCTCTGTCTCTCTCTCTCTCCCACTCTTTCCCACTCTCTTTCTCTCTCTCTCTCTCCCCCCTGTCCCCAGAATGATCTTTTGTATTCAGACATTCAGAATATATGTACATTTTCTCTCCAGCTGGCATAAAGACCCAGCACTGCTGAGACAATGCGTATTCAAAGCCAGAGAAAAAAAATATATGTGGAAGCAAGAGAGAGAAAAAAAAAAAAACAACAACACACACGCACACAAATAAGGCAGTGTATCGTCTAGCTCATGCTGCGCTGATCCTAAGCGAACCAGCAACCATGTCCTTGCTAAGTAAGGGCCTTAAACACTCTGGGAAATAAACAATAGGTGCGCAGTGCAAATTACTCCTCGAACAGATGTTTGCCTTGAACACTCTCGGGCTCGAATTTATCACACGTCTGAGTAATAGCGCTGATCGACCTCCATCTGCCTTTCAGATTCCGTATGATTAGCACCATAAACATGAGCCGAGATGCTCTTAGGTCAGCACTTTTACCCACAAGCCTGAGCATAAAACTCTCCTCAATACTTCGGAGGTCAACTTACTGTACAGAGTCACTGTCATAACTACTCCTGCCACACTGCATCTGCTGACTGCTGAAGCTGTCCTCTCATCCTCCCTTTCTTAACTATCGTCCTCCATGCGCAACAACTTTTATTATCTCACCTGTATCATTTTACCTCATTACCCATCTCCCTCTCATTTCCTCCTCGGCTTTAATGCTCTTCTCACTGAGAGACGTTTTTGAGCTCGGAACGTATTTTTATATCTGGTTCAGTCCTCTTAGCTAGCCGGCTAGTCACACCTTTTAAGTCCTAGCTAAAATGTAATCAGGTTAGTTGAAATTCAGGCTACTTAGCATTAGCATACAGATTACACATAAACAATAAAGGGAAAAAAAATCTCCTCAGAAATTGCTGACTGAAATGATGAAAAAACTTAATTATTGTTGGCTAGTGCTAATGCAAGATAAGATCGTTTAAAATACCTTGACAGAGTTTATCATCTTCATTTCTGTTCTGCTAACCTGCTAATCAAAATATACTGACAGGATTTCTGCCAGGATTTTAAACATCGCTGTCGTTTTAGCTACCTGGCTAACAAAAATATCACAATCTGACAGGATTCTTAGCTAGCCATGTTACCTAGCCAGCTAGCATCAGTCATAAAGATCACGGCATCCTGCCTGATGAACTTTTCCAAGCTAGTAGAGTCAACTATATAAAAGCATAGAAATATACTGTAGATATCAATATAGAAGTTTTTATAAAATTACTCCATTATCATCAATCTTTCTTAGATTATTATCATATTACTTCCTAGCAAAAAGGACCTACCTAGGCAAATACACTGTTCGGTTATCGGAGAAGAAATCACAGATAAGAAATTGAAAAAACTAGATCAGTAAAAAAAATTTAATTAACTGACATAGGTCGTTCAAATTGCTGCTAACATGATCTTTTATCACAAGCGGATGCATTTGGCCCATTGAACCCAACCCACGAAACCTCTTTGTCGCAGTTGATGGTCTCCCACCTTGTTACGGAATATTTACAGTGATGACATCATTGACAAAAGCAATGTGCACAGATGGATAAAAAAGTTTAAAGAAGGTGAAACCAGCATTGAAGCCAAACCACACAGAGGGAGACCGTCAACTGCGACAAAGGGGACTTTTTTAAAAGAGGATTCGAGGTTCGACAATGGTGCAAATGCATCGCATATGATGGAGATTATGCAGAGTAGCAGCTTTTTATAGCGGGAGAGCTACTCTAACAAAATCATTTTAACACCCTATGTCACTTAATAAGAAGTTATGCCCATTTTTGCACTACCTTTGGTACAACTCCCATACATTTATAGTTAAAGGTTTACAGTATACGACTTCAACACAATGTCAACATCTACAGTTTTCAAGGCACACCCAGTCAGAGCCGATCTGCTTATTTTATATTTTCCTATCCGAAGTCCCAATTGATCCGGCATTCAATCTGTAGAGAGACTTTAAAATTGTTTGACGCACTGCAATCATAAATCTGGAAGCTGACTCCGTCCATCCGCCGACTCTACCCGCTCAGCGTTTGTGCACTTACGCCCATAAATTATGTTTCCTCCATAATAAAATGCCTGGATATAAAACCGGGAAAAGGATGGAAGGTCAGGCGTGATAGCGATAGTCATAGTGTGAGGGCTGAGAGAGATAAATTCACCAGGAGAGAAAAAAAGAAAGAAAGGAGGAACAGGATTCAAAACATGAGCAGGATGTGGCAAGGACAGTTTGGATTTGAGGATAGTATGATGAGAATGAGTGAATAGACTGTGAGAGAAAGAGACTTACAGCAGAGAGAGAGCAGAATGGACGACTGAACGAGCAGCGCAGTGAGGGAGCGAGAGAAGAGGAGAGATCGCCGGCCTTCTCTCATTGTGTATTGACTGTCGTAGGCTGGTCAATGAGGCTTCTGTGGCTTCGGCCAGGCACACACACACACACACACATGCCACACACATACACACTTGGCTCTGTCACCCAGCTGAGACTCAGCTAAACTGCAACCACTAGATACCACTACTACAGCAACGCAGCAGCAGAGCGTAAGGTTTCAGCTAATTAAAACACTTCACCCGGCTGTTCAAGCTCTCATCACCTCACTCAGACACTCCAGCAGGAGCTAGAACTGATATCCACAAATTAAACTCCTTCAACTTCCTCGTCCGAGGACCGAAAAAAAAAAAAAATTCAAGGCTGCATAATTTTACTTGCACTCTTAATCACACCTGCTATTAACAACCAGAGTGCAGGTTAATTAGTTCTGCACCTCGATAACGATCAACAAGCGTGCACAATCACGAGCCGCTCCTTGTTTTAGTGTTATCTGTTTTCAACCGTTAGATGTTCACTTCGGTCCTCATCCTAAAGTACACTTGGGTTCGAATTCAAGCGACACCCCACTTGGTAAATGCCAGACTTATTTCCACAACACCGCTTGAGTGTGGCATCAAACATCAATACAGATCAATGCAGGGTTACAGCTGGGTGAAGCAACTCACAAAGCTCCATCAAAACTATGCAGGAAGAAAAGGTACGCTTCAAAACTGTAGGGGGGAAAAAGACAAATGCACCAAGTTAGGCTTGGTGGAAAGAAAAAAATATGCCAGCCTCAGCACCTTATCCGACTCTGATCTTCGTCCTGCCTTACAATGCAATGCTGCGGTTAGGTTTTTTTTTTTTTTTTTAAACTAATTAGAGCAGCGATACATCTCAAAGTTCAGCACGAGCTCAACAAAATCGGAAGCTTCCGTGGCACGCGACAGAGGACGTCGAATATTAAAAGTCAGTGTTCTGTGACTAGGAAAGAAAGATCCGTAACGCCTTCGTGAAGCTGAACGGGTGCAATATGTCTCGACTTCTAAAAGGATGCCTCGCTTTGCTGCACATGGCCTGAACACACACAAACACCTGCTATCTATCTTTCTCACACACGCACACACAGACACAGACACAGGGCAGGGTGCAGTGGTGGTCTGAAGGTGGTAGGAATAATATCCCCCCTGCGTCAGGGCAGAGTGTGTAGGTGAGGTGTGCACATGGAGCACACACTCCTATCTGAGAAAAGGTGGTGTCATCAGGGTCCAGTAATAAAACGGAGGGCAGACCAATATGATAGATGGCGCCTAGCGGTAGCGTCCCTTGGGTAGCCGCACTGGCCGCGCTTCCAATCAATTCTTTTTTAGGTCCTCTACAGTCAGTAAGGCCAGATGAAAGTTATTCCACTCTTATTCCTCCTCCTTCTGTCGTCTCCCTGCTTTCCCTTCCTATTCCTGAGCCGTTCTTCTGTCCGACTCCCCTGCAGGTGGGTTCAAGCTCTAATCTCGCAGTCTGCACGCTCTTCCAGCCGCCAGTAAATCCCGGAGTCAAGCTTCGGCGAGTCGTTGCTCCATCTCGTATTTATAAAGCGCTCATCGCCTCTGGGCGCATTGTTTGTCATGGGGGTGTGCGTTTGCAGATGCGCAAACCCAAATATCAATGATTTTTGTGCAGGCAGCCGAGGCCGAGCATGCCACAATAAGCCTCATTCAGCTGCCCAAACAGAAAGACAGTCAAACGGCCCTCGTCTCTTTTCAGTCAGGGCTCAATAATGCTAGGCCAACACTTTTTCTTTTCCTTTGGCACCACTGCACTCTATCTGATCAGCCTTATAGCTCTGTATGTCTCACACACACAAAGGGCCACTTGACTCTGTGCATCCAAAGCCAATCTAATATATTCTCAGAATGGAGATATGAATGTGTAGGGAAAAAACATAGTTATAAACCAATGTAGGACAAAAGCATTCTTAATAAGTCTCTCTCTCTCTCTCTCTCTCTCTCTCTTATGCTCTCTCGCTCTCTCAGTCAAGCTGGACATGTAAGCCTGTCACCATGTTTTATTGCTGCTGCTCCTCTCGCCCTCTAGATCTGATGCTCTTTCTGCTACTATGGAGGATATGAAGAGTATGAATTCTTCTCGTCATCTCTGAGAGCTTTGCTGTTCACTGTAGCCTCTGGTCTTTTCATTAGGGATCTAAATCTGCAGCACATCCAGATTTCTTTGTCGGTCTAACGATATTTAAGAAAAGTAGTTTTGTGATTTTCATGTTCATGAACAAGCTTAAACTGTGAGGTCAGGGGTAGCTTATTGGGTAAGGCATAGGACTACGGCTCAAAAGGTCCCAGATTCAAACCCTGCAATCATAGGCTAAGGTGCAATGGTGGGGCCCTTAAGCAAGGCCCCTAAACCCTCAACTGCTCAGCTATAATAATGATGAGAATGAGATAAATAAATGTAAATCTATACAGATCGTACATTCAGAGATAGATGCGAAAAAAGGGTATGCGTGTGTTAGGAAAAGCATCAAATAATACATAGACGCATCTCAAAGGTTTCAGGGCATGGACAGGGTATAAGGCCACCATAAAATAGAAAAAAAGTGTTCATCTTTGGAAAATTCAGCATTTATTTTTTTTTTGAATTTTTCAAAATTCTGACTTTGATCTTAGAATTAGGACTTTAATCTCAGAATTCTCCTCCCTCAGACACTCAGGCTTCCACCCGCACCTCAGCATGTCTGGCAGACATCTCATCCTGGATGGCAGCTCATCAACTAAAACTTAATCTCAGTAAAACCGAACTGCTGTTCATCCCAGGTGATTCATCCCCCTGTTAGGATTTTATGATCTCCCTGGACAACACTCAGATTTCTCCTTCAGTCGCTGCCTGCAACCTTGGGGTATAACTCTGGACATAAACTATCCTTTTTTTCCCCCACTCACAGTGCTAACCTTACTCGTTCTTGTCGATTTCTTCTTTAAAACATCAGAAGAATTCATCTATTTCTCTCTACACAGGCCATTGAGGTGCTTGTTCAGTCTCTTGTTATTTGGAGACTGGACTACTGCAGCTCGCTCCTGGCAGGTCTGCCTTTGTGCACCATTCGTCCTCTGCAGCTGATCCAGAACGCGGATGTGCGGCTTTGTTCGCCCACACCACCCCACTTCTCCGCTCCCAGCACTGGCTTCCTGTAGCTGCCCGCATCAAATTCAAAACAGTGATGCTCGCCTACCAACTTAAAAAGGCCCGGCACCCACTTGCCTCAAAGCTCTCATCACACCCTGGAGTGCACAATGTTCCGCCTGATCCTCCAGCACTGCTCGGCTGGTCGCACCATCTCTCAGGGATCGAAGAGGACATGCTTCTACAGTAGACTCTAGATGAGTCACTGGCAAGTGATGACTAAAGACCCATATGTTTCTTAGGTATTTGGGTTATTAGTCAGAATTTTGAGAAATAAGTCTTAAGTTTTGTAACTAAAGTCAGAATTGGCAGGAATCCTCTTTTATACACGGAAAAAGTACCCATTATTGTTTTACATTTATTGCTTGAAGTGTGACACTTATCATTTTGTCCTTATTCACTTTATATCTTTGCCTGCTTTACACATTTATTGACTGCCCCAACGACTGCCCCTAGACATCCATTATAATAACATCCACTGAGCTCATTTGTTGTATTCTTTCCTCCCAACAGGGAAAAACATTTCCAGCGGTAACTACACGCAAGCTGCAACCACAATCGGCATAATTTAGATTGAAAATTTTAACACATTTATTAGAGCAGCTTATTGTGAAAGGGGATTATGCCTGTGTGTGTACGTGTGTGTGTGTACAGTATGCATGCATGTGTGCACACAGAGTGAATAAGTCTCCATCCACGTGTTTCCTACAATATTTTGATTCGCATTGTTTCCCTAAATTAGTTCGAATTGAATACCAGGTTGACCCATCATTTGGCTGCATGCTCAGACACCAGTTCATTTGTGCCCCTTGCACTCATTACAGCCTGCTTCAGTATGTACGTTTGCACTCGTGTCAGCAGAAAAACAAGAGACAGAGAGATTGCATGCCCATCCTTCTTCCTGACTCTCCTTTCCGATTCACATCCAAACCAAATTGTTAATGGGAGTCATTGGCGTTACAATAGAATAAAAGTTGCCAAAGCACTTAAGGGGCTTAAGGGTTGTGCGTGAGGCTCATTTTAAACACGTCCAATTTCCCTGTGCTGCTTATCTATTCCAGGTACTACACATCCAAACCACTGTGGACTAAACTCGGTGAAAACAATAACTAGTGAGAGAAAGAAAGACCGCATTGCCAATTCTCTCTCTCTCTCTCTGCATTTGTCTTTAAATTGAACTATGCAACATTTCAGGATTCCTAGCTATTTGTCTCTGACAGTCCAGCCTCAGACTGACCAACAACCTGGCCTCTTCAGCAAAATCAGCAATTACTCTGAAATGTTTACTTCTATACATGCTTAAGGAAGAGTACAGTACGTGTCCTTTAAGTCGCAAGGTTGGACCTCCAGGGATTAGACTTGTTAGTCCCGCACATCCCATAGATGCCTGATCAGATTAAGATCTGGGAATTTTAAAGGCCAAGTCAACATCGTAAACCACTTTTCATGTTCCTCAAACTGTTCCTGGGCAATTTTTGAAGTGTTGCAGGGAGCATTATCCTGCAGGAAGGAGACACTGCCATTAGCGAATAATATTCCAGTGATGGGATGTCCTTGGACGGCAATGGTGTTTAGGCTGGTGGTACGTGTTAAAGAAACATCCACATGAATAGCAAGCCCTGAGGGTTGTCCAAAGCCTCACATGGTGGCAGGCCTTCTTCCTATAGTGCTATGGAATAGACTATGGATTAGGTGCATGTGCATTGCTCACCAGCAATGCACATGCACCTAATCCATAGTCTATTGCACCTGATCTATAGTCCAGTCCATGTGCTCAGGATGTCAGCATGGACCGGTCTATGGCTATGCAGCCTCATAATGCGGTCTTTCTCGCCTTTTCTCATAGTCAGGCTTTACTCCTGCTTTATGTCCTTAAGTCAGTCACCAGTCCACCGGTTGTCCATCCCTGGTTAATATTAACCCCTGCCTACCAGAAACACCCCAGAGGACCTGGCATTTAGGAGATGCACTTACCCAGATCACTATTTGGCCCTTGTTTAAGTCTCTCAGAGCCATGTGCTTGCCCATTTTTCCTGCTTACAATAAATCACCTTAAAGATCCACCTTCTCACTTTCTGCCTAATACATCCCATCCCTCGACAGGTTCCACTATAACAAGATAATCCATGTTATTCGCTTCAGCTCCCAGCTCTCGGTGTATATCCACCCACTTAAAATGGCAAAAATGAAAATAGAATGCTGAACAGAAAGAAACTCGCAGAGAGCGAGCCGAAGCGGAAGGCCTGAGGCAATGGCTGGGCAGCCGGGAGCAGGTGCATGCTGGGACTGTGGTGCATCGGCGGTGGAAGAGATTTTGATGTCCTGAGCCTGTGTTGTGCTTACGGCGGATTCAATTTTCTCCTCTGTCCTTCTGGCTATTTCATCGCGTGGGAGAGATGCACGTTAACATGCCGCAAGGGAGACAGAGGAAGAGTGGGCATGTGTGGGTGCGTGTGTGAGTGTGTATGTGTGTGTGTGTGTGAGTGTGAAATGACTGACTTGGCGCTCCGCCTCTCTCCCTCTGAGTCTTGTTGTTTGTTTGTGCAGGGCTTTTATGCCAAGCCGGCAGTCATTACTCAATCAGACAGCTTCCTCTGAGCTCGACTCATTAAAACAGCTCTCTAACTTTCAGCCTATGAACACTTAACACACACCATGTAACCACACACACACACACACACACGTAGTAACATGCATCTAAATGTACAGTACACAACTGATACAATTAACACCAATTCAAACAGCTGTCGTGCCAACAGTCCAACAGTATTTATACTGCCTTGTTCGAGTCGAGGGCATGCTATTACGGAGTCCGCTAACTACAACAACAAACACATAGACAAACACACACCCGCGCACAAAAACACTCTTCGAGATATTTAAGCTCGTCTGATCAGCGTTTATTCGAAATCGTGATGTGCTGCTCGTCTTTCCGCCCTACAGGAACCGGAGCCGGTCGAGACAAAGCCGTCCCGTCCCACATATTCCCACTACAAGCAAAACAATGGGACTGTTTTTTTTTTCCCTCTTCTAAATGATAGCATAATCAAGCCTCTCTCTTGCCTTTTGATTAGCTCTTTGGCACCATATCCATCTCTGTCTCTTCACTCCCTCTCCCTCGCTCTAGCCATCAGTCTCTCTGTCACCACGTTCCAGTCTTCGCTTTCAAAATTGCCCTTTTTTCTCACAATGACCTTAAAACACGACTATGAACCTTGCTCTTTTCTTTAGCTTTCCACCTTTCTTTCTCTCTCTCTCTCTCTCTCGCTTGCTCTCTTGCTGTCTCTCTGAAAAGGAATAAAAAAAAAATCACACACTCATCACTTTCGCCGCACACTTCCTTGACAAGCAGAGGCACGTGAAGAATATTAATGACCCTCAGAGTCCAATTAGCACCCTAGCACACATAACACCTTTATGCACACAAATGCACAGTGGGTAGAGAGAGAATAACAAGGAGGCAGAACCAGAATAGAAACACAGCCCGGAACGTGAGAGACAGAAAGAGAGCAAAAAATGACTGAACGCATTTATTGTACAAATTTAGGCTCGCTATAGCAACACTAATCATCATAACACAGCTGCAAAATTTCTCCTAATTAAAACGTACGGCTCGGAGAGAAAAGACGAGAAAGAGAGGAGGGCACGTCTGACGAGACGGAGGAAGGGTGAAGAAAAAATTTGCGTAAAAGATGAAAAGAGAAGGTGTAGATAGAGCTGTGTACTCTACTCTCACTGTAATTGCAACGGATACCGAGACGTCTAGTATGATAATGTAACTTAAAAATAAAAAAAATAATTCGTGCAGTACAGTGAATGTTGCCTGAGGTTCGCTTTAGGGAACAGGTTCCTTATTTTGCACAGACTGTACACGACTGGATGATTGACAGATTGGAAACAGATGTGACTCGGACATGGGACAGGGGATGGAAAGGTGCTATGAGAATGTGAAGTTTGCTATGGCACATGTTGAACAACATACAGTAGGGCACATCGCAACACACCCGAGGGGCGTTCAAGTCAAACCGAGACTTGTGATGAATTTTCTGTGGCTCGGAGCCCAATAAAGTTGATCCCTTAAACTTTCAAGCGATAGAGAACTTGTTGCCAAACTTGCGGATAAGGCACATCTGTCTGTACTTAGCTGTACGGTCCTGACCAGTTTTAAAGGAGACCCTGGATCTCCTTTAAACATTAAGTAGACGGTCTGATCAGGGTTCGAAATAATGGGAAAAATTTGGACCTCGATGTTATCCGAGCACTAGTGGAGCTTCGGGATAAGTCCCTTAGTGTAGCGGAGGACTGTATTAAGGAAATATGACGGCACAATCAAAAGTCCCGGTTTGACTTGAACACCCCTCATACTATAATTAAACCATAAATAAGTATATTTAGGGAAAGCAAATGCTTCTAATAGAAAAAAAAAATCACAAAACTGTGATAAGATGCCAGTAGGTGGACGTGTCCCAGCCTTCCAAGTCCCATCCAGTGTTCCTGGAGCGGTTCTCAAATCCACCATAACCCTGACCAGCATAAAGTGTTTACTGAAGGTGATTTTGTAGCTCAGACGTTTCTGAGGTAAACACCATATAGGTCACATTGCATGTGGTAGCCAGTGTCTGCAGCCAGGTATAATGCATCAATCTCAGCATAGCACTTACTCTGACACGGTGCAGAAATGAGTGCATCAGGTGGACTGTTGGTTGGGTTTTTAAACACAGGGAACACTTACTGACTGCTTCATAGGACACACACACACACCATTTTCCCCCCACAGTTTGCGTATGTGGGAAAAAAAAATAAAAAATCATCCTCCGGCCCTTCATCAGTGTCAGTTTCGGGCCACAGCGCTCCTGGATATTTTTGGTCGGTGAACAATTTTCAACTCAGCAGTGACAAGACTTCTGACACGTTCGTACCAGCACCACACACACACACACACACACACACGTGTCAATGTCAGTGCTGTGCAAAACAACAGATGGGCTACAGTCAGTCCCTGAGCCCTTACAAAGACTCCTGTATACTAAGCGTACATGATAAAACAGCAAATTAAAGTAGGGACGAGTTAGCAGCAACTTCACTGGAACCTCGGTGCACGTTAACCCACAAGATGAGTCATGAACTGTGTGGAGAGGAATATGAAAAGCATTTGAAGAACAGCAGGCATTGCTCTTAATCCCATGAGGAAGATGGTAATACGCAAAAGGAGACAAATGCCCAAACAAATATGCTAGAAAGAGAAGAAAGTGTGTGTGTGTGTGTGTGTGTGCGTGTGCGTGCAACAGTAATAACCCACAAACATGATCAGAAGAGGATGCGAATCATGCGTTAATTTGGGAAACCGAGACGCCTTGGTGCTAAACACACATCTTTCCAAGGTAAACAGCCTCCTGCCAGCCTTGAAAAAAAATAAAATAAAAAAAACAGAACCAGAAAAGTAAAGGAGATGGGAAAAAGAGCGAGATGAAATAATTAGAAGGTCTGCTTTCGGCGTTCACTGAAATATGCAAATCCGTTTAATTTCGCTTTGATTTGCTTGACTGCACCCATCTTCTTCTCCTTCTCTCTCTCTCCACCTCTCTCTCTTACTATTCTCACATTATCTCTATCCGTATTAATACTGTATTAATACACAGTGTGTCAGTTCAATTGCTTCGGCACTGTGTTACCCTCAGGCAAAAATGCCTGTGTGTGTGCATGTGTGTGTGTGCATGATTGTACATATCTTTTGAGGAAAACTGCTTCAATCTTGTATGTCTACCTTTACGTTTGCGTAATTAACTTCTCAAGATGTGCCCACTTGGGTGAATTCATTGTCAAGCACACGCAAAACGGTATGCTAATACGTACTGTAAGTCAATAACACACAAGGTGAAACATGTGGGTTCGAGTTGGTCTATTTTTTGCAGCCGCGTGCACGCGCGTTTTACTGTAACCCTGTCAAACAAGCTGGATCAAGTCAGCTGTCTTTGCACCGTTATAATGAGAAATCTGGTTGCGTGCAGTATTTTGGGAGAGCACAGTTATTGAAAGCTTCAATGAAAAGATGGGATTGCATATGTGAAGTGTGTGCGTATGTATTGTACTTCATGTGTGACATATTACTCATTGGAAAAAAAAAGGAAAGAGGGAAAAAAAAGACACAGCTGTCTCTCTTAATGCAACGCCCCTTCATTCCCATTACACCCCGCATTAGCTCTCTCTCTTGGGCAGAGAAAATCACAGGCTGCCAGCACCTACCCCACATCTCTGTATGATGAGGATGTGCAAAATCATAGCTGCTCCGCCCTCTCCCTCTCTCCCTCTCTCCCTCCCAGAGTTTCCTCTTTGCAGTAAAACCACTGTCTTTAGCGATTAGAAATGTTATTATTTTTGAATACAAGGATAATTAATTCGGTATACAAGGACAAATACATGAAAGCATTAATTAAAAAAAAATAATTATATATAAGACTAATTTAATATATGAATGAAAGGGAATTCAAATAAAAACAAAAAGGCAAAGCTGCGTAGAGCCTGTTGTATAATTCGACAGTGCAGACTTCGGATTCTTGGTCCGTGTAACAGTTCAAGCACCGTTATGACAAGTTTATTCTGGGGCCACACCGGAGTTGTGGCGATGAACGAGTTCCTCACTGTCATTCTGCTGCGGTACGTGCAATTCTCAGGTCAACTACGAGAGGTGTTCAAGTCAAACTGGGACTTTTGATTGCGCAGGATCAAAAAACACAGTTATGAGAGTAAAAACTACATTTATTTCTCTACATTCTTCTGCAAGTTGGCAACAAGTTATTCATTGATTTTCAAGGATCAGGCATTCACTCGCTGAATGTTCACGGGAACGACTACAGTGGGCCCTGAGTCATCTCGGCTATGATGATCATTCACATGTAGGCTACTTTAAAATGTTTTATTGCGACTAAGAGTTTCATAGCCATACTGTACTTAAGTATTCAGTAAATGTTCATTATTTCGGTTTTACGCAAGATCATTAGTCCTGTTTTGACCTAAACGCTTCCCGTACATTACTCCCGTTACTTTAGTAAATAGTTCACAATAACAAGTACATTAAAAGACAGTATGTGGTCGTTTTGAATAATTCAGTTTCTAAATCGAAATAAAACAATAAAATAAAAGGCCAGGCTTCAAGCACCAAACGTCTGAGACAGAGGAGACTAATGAGACATCCTGGCCCAATTTATCAACAATTGCTTTAAAGGAAACAAAGAAATTGATTAGCCAAAACCCGTGAAAATATTGGCATCCCACAAATTAACATATGACCCATGGAAGAGCTAAGACATTAGCTAGATCACCAGCTAGGCGAGATAGACTAACTAGCCATTAGATGTAATTAGCACTGGATGTAATTTCCGTTTTCAGTAAAATGAGAGAAAATATAACTACAGTACTGTATGTGCCTCTATTCCATAGGTAATGTTCAGGATAATGGGGCAATGTAATGAACAACCTTGCTAGGTAGATGTAGAAACATTTATGAATAAAAAAAAAGCTGTAGGTAGCTAGTTTAAAAAAAAAAACATTGATAAAATTAACAACAGCTAGGTAGCTAGTTAAAACATTTATAAATTAACAAGAGCTAGGTAGCCAGCTACTGTAAGAAACATTTACAAATTAACAAGAGCGAGGTAGCTAGCTAAGAAACATTAATAAATTATGAAGAGCTAGGTAGCTACAGTAGCTAAAAAACATTCATGAATTAACAAGAGCTAGGAAGCTAGCAAAGAAACATTTATTAAGCAACATGCAACACAGAAACATGGGAGCTAGTCAGCTACCACACTTGGTGCTAGCTAGATAGTTACATTACCAATCCTTGTTTTCACTAGCTAGCTAACCAAAAAAGGGGGGGCCTTAATAAACCCCTATAGCATTTTTTTTTTTTTAGAATTTTGTTGGTAATGCTGATAGTGTAAATGTCTTTGTGAAGTTTTTCACCAAACAACAAATTTACTCCTACTTTTGACCATCACTTTTACTCTAATCAAACTGTTAATTCCTACATTAGCAGTGCTCTTACTCAATGTTTTTTTCTATCTAATAATAATAACGCAGATAGAAAGCAGCATTTCTGCCTGCCTTTGCCCTCTTAAAATATGCTTTGCCTTGAACAATAATCATAAAAACAGTTATTTTATTATTTTCTTTGCATAAATATGAGAATCCATTAACATCTAATGCTTGAAATGTCCATTTACAGGAACGACCCCTAGAACCAGATTTTGTTTTGTATGTTTATGATTCTATACAAATAATAATAATAAAAAATAAAATATTACAAGAGCAAAACAATGTTAATGTCAATAAAGTAACCTTATAAAAAATACTGCTGGGTTTTTTTTTCCCCTCAGTGGTAAATTAATTATATTCACACATCCACTTTGTGTAATACTGGTGTTTCCAAATTGACTGTAGTACACTGAGTTAACAGTGCATATCTTTGGACAGGATGAGGACTGTAGGAGGAAACCTTTCCTTGAGGAAACCCACAAAGCACAGGGAAACATGCAAACTCCATTCGAGAAACTCCAAACCTGGAGTCATAAGTAAACAGTGTTAATGAGTAAGTAGGAAGGACTAAATTATAACCTAATCACGGAATTGCCTGATTAACGTGGGAAGTCTGAGCCAGCACTATCCAGTACTACACTATTCTCTAAAACCTGGTTTAGCAGCACGGTGGCTTAGTGGTTAGAACGCATTGCACCTGCAAGGTCTGGGTTAGATTTCTCGGGTATGTGTGCATGGAGTTTGTATGTTCTCCCCGTAATTGGTGGGTTTTAAGCGGGTATTTGAGTTTCCTCCTACAGTCCAAAGACATGCAGATTAGGGTAATTGGCATTCCCAAATTGCCCATAATGTGTGAAAGAGCTAGTGAACGATTGCCAGAGGTCCTACAACGGTTGTAAAATGGGAATAAATACAAAGGTAATCACCAGTGGCCTCCCACGGCCCATAGTGGTTCGTAGATGGATGGAAACTTGGTTTAAGCAAAAGATTGCTGGCATTTAGGCAGCAGTCTAGCTGCTAGCATGCCTGCTAGAATCTGCACTTCCATGCAGTTCAATAAAAATGAAAAAAATGGCATGACACCCCCCAGAAACCCAGGGTTTCCAGATAGCATGTGATGTACCAGTTAAGGGAATGGGAGCCTTGTGTGATAGGTGTTTAAGGTTAACAGGAAACAGGCTAATGTGATTTTTTTTTAAAGTCTTGAGTCCATAATTTCTTCATATTAAATTAAATTAAATTAAATTAAATTAAATTAAATTAAATTAAATTAAATTAAATTAAATCAAATTAAATTAAATTAAATCAAATTAAACGATGTAGATTGTATTAAAGAAATGGAAGCATATGTTTTATAACAACAGGCTGCAAATTGCCTAAAGATACAATAAATATACAATAAAAAAAATTGGTGGTGTGCATAAAAACCTCTGCAGCAACCTCATTTCCCCTCTTGTCTGTTCCAACCACTCAGCATTCAGCATCACCAGTATACTTATCACTAGCCTGATCATCTGATACCATCTTCACCTGTTTCTCACTGGCCTTAAGTTATATTTATTTAATGCCTGAATGATTCATAGTTTACTGTGTGGCTTAGCAAACACATTCATCTGAAACTACTCAAGCACAGGGACTAGATTGAAAAATGAGAGCCACGATCTTGCCAAAAATGAGAGCCAAAAAGTCCTTCAGGAAGCCTGGAGAACTATTCCTCAAGACTATATTAAAAAAAAGGAAGACAGTCTGGCACTTTGGAAGCAAAATATGAAGAAATGAGTGGTGGCTTTTGACTTCTGCACAGAACTGTATATGTTTAGCAGTGAGCCAAACGTGTAAATGTGGTCATGAACAGAAGGCTAAGTGTGGAAAAAAGGAAGCAGGAAAGTTGCCAATCTATTTGTGTTTTATATCATTGCTTGTCCATGTATCATGCCATAGACAAATCTCACTCTGGGTATCCCATGTAGAAGAGTGCAATGCTTCTATTACAAGCATCAAAAGGCAGTAAATGCTTCTGAAGGGGGTAATTTACTTTATAAGCGCTACATGACCTTTACCACTTGAAATTGTTGAAGCTATTTAAAAAGAATATTATTCAGTAACTACAGTAAAATGGAAATATATCTATATCTATCTAGGGACCCATCAATTTGTTCTGGGAGTTTAAGCAGTTCAGATATTTGCCAGAAAGATCCAGTCACTCAGCATGCGCAGACACACTTTATTTTGTATTCTTCGTATGTTGTGGCATAACTTGGAGAAAAAGAAAAAGTAAAGTACTGATAAGACAAACGTTTACTGAATTGAAATTACCCCCTATGTCTTCCCATGCAACATGGTATCCGTGCGTTTCAGGTTCTCTTTCCCAGAATGAATGTTTTTAGTACTGCTTAATTAGCAGATTGCATTCTTTTGTGCCTAAGCCCCAGGAGCCATTGTTAGGATAAACGCAGTTGGAGGTGGAATGCTGAAACAATAAGGCTGTATCACAGATTTTGCTTGTAAGAAAGGATGATTTAAAACCAAAAATAAAAAAACAAACAGAATGAACCTAGGAGTGAGAATTTTTTCGAAATATGCTGCAAAGTGCTCCGACCACCTCTGCTTAAAAACACCCTCATATACTGACTGACCAGATGAACTTAAAGGTGGGCCACTTGACATTAAGTACAAGTTGTTTCCCGCAGCAGACAAGGTAAATTTCAGTGTGTCGCCAATTACCCTCTCAGCATTGTAAAACTGGCACTAACCGTCACCTGCACAGCTTCTTTATTTAACTACACTATAATTCTCATGAACAAGGATTATAGACATGTCTCCTCTGAGAGCAGGTCCACATCAGCAGTGTAGCTTACCTCCGTTTCAAAAGCTAGTTACGACAAAGCTGACGTTCAATCCGGAATGCTTTGGCAAATTACACTAACCCTAAATGCTTGCACTGGAATTTGCCTCACCTATAAAGGAAGTGACTTATGTGGTTGAATACTTTGGTACCTGTACATACATCAGATACAAGATAAATGTACGCATTTGTTCATGTCTAATTTGTAATGCTATAAATGTAACTCCTAATATAATATAACTCTATAATGTAATCTATAATGTAATGGTTTCTATCTTGGTGCCTTCGAATGCTTTTTTCTGATTGGTCAGAATAATGAAGGGCTTACTGTTTCCTAAGTAACATGACATGTTGCATTAAGTAAGATACGTTCTGCAACTTTTAAACGTCACCACAAAGAGATCAAATTTAGCCTGAAGTTTAATCTTTAAAAATAAATAAAGAAGTAAAACTTATTGCCCGGGATGCCTGTACTGCTGACAAGTCTAGTTTATCGTGTTACTTATTCTTACGTCTTACATATTCTTAAAAAAATACCTTGAGCATGTTTTGATCAACACCAAAATGTTCATTAGTTCAAAGGGTGGTAGCAAGCACCACGTTACAATGTATTGTGGAGGTATAACAAGGTAGTACAAAAAAAATGCTGTCTCAGGCACCTAAGCCTCTAGGTTGTTGATTTGAGGATCCGGGTTCAAGCCCTGCTAGTATTGGGTGCCAGACCCAATACTACCCAGCCACAGCAATCGGTGTCGGTTCTAGGCCCAGTTAGAAGAATGGGATGATTGTGTCTAGAAGGGCATGACAGGAGCAGGCCAATGGAAAAGAAAGTTTGTTGAGATATTGCAATGAACTATACGATTTTCCAATGAACAGACAAATAGTAGAAATGGTTTTAAGAATACAAAGGTGTAACATCCCTGTATTCCAAATAGGATGGAAGCTCCTAATGAAAATCCTGATTCAGTATGAATGAATCAGTAAACTTGCTAAATGCAGTATTAATTTCACCGAAATTCTGCTTTCAACATTCAACCACACACATCGCATTTTGTGATTTCATGCTTAGGATCTTAAATGGATGCAGAGATCCAGCAACTCATAAAGATTATGCCTCCATATAAAGGATTAAAATGTTATACTGTGGGATAAGATGAACAAAGCACTTCAGGATATGCTATTATGAAAAAAAAAAAAAAAAAAAACGTAATGTAGCTGAGTGCATCAATCTTTTTCAATTTTGGCGAAGAAGAAATTTTATTGTCCCTGACTGACAACAACAGCCGTGATTACAGAGACTGGAAAGTGGAAATTACTGACTGTGTTCACATCCATTGTTAATTGCTAAAGGGAAAGATAACAAAGAAATCTATTTTAAAAATGTGGTTCAATTCACATCAATCCTAATAAACTCCGTTCTAACAGGTGTACTGTCAAGGTTGTTTAGCTTTTAATCACAGCTCTATGACTGATGAGAGGTCAGGGGAAAAAAAAAAAAATCCAGATTGCTTTCAATGGCCAGAAAGGATACGGTCACTCTTTACTGTACAACCCTGGTGAAAAGCATCTCGGCATGTACAAACCATTAAACTTTGTGCTTGTGATGAGCAGAACTCCACATTGTGCTCCACTCCTGTCGGCCAAGAATATGAATCTAAGGGCTGTCACGGCCACAAACTCAACCCAACTGCGCATTTTATGCTCAGATAATGCAACTGCTCAGAGAGTGTAACTGCTCAGAGTGTGTGTACTCATGATAACATTGTGCCACTGTCACATGACTTGCTGATAACATGAGTGCATGAAGTTTCTGCATTATATTTCATAGCATTATCTATTCAAGAGCTTCTGCACATATTTACTGTCCATAGCCTTGTTCTATATTATTATTCTACACCTATATATAAACTTTACCTACATCCTGTACAGGGAGAGTTCAAGCCAAACAGGGAGTTGTCATGAAAACACTGAAATGCACAGTCCTGACATCACTCCAAGCCATTTCCACATGTTTGGGCCATTAAACGAGTTCTTGGGAGGCCATCGTTTTAGATGCGACGCAGGCGGCCCAATAACGTGTCCTGGTTTGGCTTGAACACCCGTAATTTGCACAACACAATATTTACACATAGTGTATATACACTACTACTGTATCTGCACTTTTGGTTGATGCTAAACCGCATTTTGTTGCTGAGTACCTGCACTGTGCAATGACTACAAAGTTGTATTGATTTACCTATCTATCTATCTCTGAAGGTGCAAGTGGACACGAGTGTATGTAACTACTTTAAAAAGAAGAAAAAGGTTGCTGGGAAAGTTTCTAGAAGAGTTTCTTTAGCCTCTGACCTCTTATTGTATTTTTTGTCCCCAAGATAGTTTGTCTTCAAAAAATGTCAAGACGCTGACTAAACATTGCCTTCTTTGAAAAGTCGGACATCCCACAGCCCTTTCCCAGTATCCGTGTTTATAGTATTTACCTTCCAGGATTCTATGACTTTATACTATCAGTCAAACGTTTTGGAGTTGCTCTGACTCAGTTGCCTAGCAATCACGATTTGGCCCCTATCACAGTAGCTATACAGTAGTGTCAATATCTCATTACAATGGCAGCTGGAAGTGGGTGGGACATATTAGGCAGCAAGTGAACCTTTTGATGTGTTGGAAGTAAGATTTGAGAGACTTTGACAAGGGCCAGATTGTGATGGCTGCAGGACTGGGTCAGAGCAACTCCAAAACTGCAGGTCATGTGGGTTGTTCCTGGTCTGCAGTGTTCAGGACATACCAAAAGTGATCCAAGGAAGGAAAACCAGTGAACTGGCGACAGGGTCACGGACGGCCATGGCTCAATGACGCACATGGGGAGTGAAGGCTGGCCTGTGTAGTGTGATCCAATAGAAGAGCTATGGATGCTCATATTGAGGGGAAAGTTAATGCTGCTTGTGATAGCAAGGTGTCAGAACATATAGCGCATCACTGATATGTGGCAAAAGGAGGGACCTACTCAAAACTAGGCAGGTGGTCATAATGTTATGCCTGATTGGTGTAATTACCATAGTTTAAAATCTTAAAATGTAGAAAATAAACCCAAACGTTTGACTTGTACTGTATATTTTATAAGGCCGTATTGTGTATATACAGTATTGCGTAGCATTTGCTTGTTCATTTTGCCGTAAACAATATACCCAAGGAAAGATTTTATTCAAGGGAATATAGTTAAAGTTATTTCACTTTATAAGCTGAGAATCACCGCCACCGCCACTCCTCCTGCCTTACTACCCGAAATGAGTGAACCTGATTACGACGACTGTCAGCCTTAGCCATATAACTGCCTGAAAATTCCACTTAGCTGTAATAAAGTCTTAACAAAAGGATTCATTAACAATTAAGGGATAATTATATAAAATATTAGACCTCTCAGGTTTTGTCTGGGTGAGCGTGAGAAACCTGCAGTCAGAACACACACTGCAATTAGCAGCTAATAGATCCTCACCTAATTCCATGCTAATAAATGAACGACTAGCATAAGAATCTGTAAAGAAAATGACTAGTGAGCATCTCACACAGCTGTAAAAATGTTATTATTATCATAATCTTATTAAAGCTAAGTGCTAAGTGCTAAAGCTGGCTAGGAATTGTACGGTTCTGTTCAAGCTAACAGACTAACCGCTACGGTAGTTATTATATATTTTTTTTATTTGGACATTTTACCCTTTTATCCTTGTTATTGAAATATGACATCTAAGCAGACGAATTCGTTGTCTTGCCGAATAAAGATTCTTATCCCTGCCCGTCTCCGTCTCTGTGTCTCTTTCCATTGTTCAGTCAGCGATGCAAGGTGACCCGGGTTTAATGCCTTTTGATAAATAACGCGTTTCTTCTCCAGCTCCAGCCCGCCGTGTCAGAGTCCAGGTGACGGCCTGTGTTAATCAGCAGCCGAGAATAAAGAGCGCGTGCACGCTCCTCTCCTCCCTCAACATCAACATGTTTACTTGTCATCATCTGTCATCCGGTTCTTTCTTCTGCCTCGGCCGCTGCTCCCCAGAGTTTTTCCCCCGTTTCTGTGTTTCAGTGTGCTAATCACAAGGCTCATTTGTGCGCACGCATCCCTCACAAACACTTCTGTATCACCAACTTGATGGGGTTTTCCATTAACCTTAGAAATGTCAAAGCTAAATGCTACGCCTTTGGATAATTGCAGGCCTCAACTTAAATTCAGCACTTCGGTAAATGGAAATCTTTTCCTTTAGAGGATGCTGAGTTTTGCAAAATCTCACGTGGAAAAAAAAAACAAACAAAAAAAAAAAACGTTATTACAGGGACATCACCACAGGGAATTCTTGGCCTTGTAAATAGACTACAACGGAGTATACACACTGATATGTGAGTGTGAGATGTGATGGCACTGCAAAGGATTTCCCAGTTGGAAGGACAAGCTTGTTTACAGTGACTGATTGGACTTATTGTCCGGTAATTACACTCGGCCAGCCGTCCTGTCTCAACATGAAGCCGACACACACTTCCCCTGCTTTTTTCCATCTCTGCTATTTTCTGTCTCTCCCTGCACAGCTGGGCACTGCTTCCATCAATCACACTTCAGTAATGTTATTTGCTACCCAGCGGCCGGTCGCCAGGCAACGGCCAATCGCTGAGCGAACAGTGTTTTCCGATCCGAACCACTCGGCCAATGAGGTGAGCCACTCCCCTGAGACGTTCCAGTGTGATCAGAAAGTACAGCAGACCTGGCAGGGTGACAACCACATTCCCCCAGCTATTCTTCACACTGTGCGCTCTCTCTCTCTCTCTCTCTCTCTCTCCCACCCTCTCTCCCTGTTCCTTCCCCCTTCCATTACCTCCGTCACGCTAAGATGTTCGCCATTGGCTATGTCACACAGAAAAGTTCAGCAAGAGGACAGAGACAGAGGCAAGGTGCAGTTAAGAGGCCACATACACACACATGCAGAATGTTCTCCCAAATGTATCGATCTATCGATATATCTAACCAGAAAAAAAAGAATATATTCAGAATGAAAGTGTTCTAGATGAATGAGACAAGATTTTTAGACCAATATCTATCTATCTATCTATCTATCTATCTATCTATCTATCTGTCTATCTATCTGTCTATCTATCTATTTATCTTTCTATCTATCTATCTATTTATCTTTTTATCTTTCTATCTGTCTATCTATCTATCTATCTGTCTGTCTGTCTGTCTGTCTGTCTATCTATCTATCTATCTATCTATCTATCTATCTGTCATATATCAGTCTATTTATCCATCTTTCTATCTGTTTGGATGTCTGTCAGACTTTCCAAAATGCTGCCAAGTCTGTCTGTCTGTCTGTCTGTCTATCCTAAACAGTCATTGTTATCTGCTGGTTAGCTGCAATAACCTATGACTTCATGCCAGTGGGTCACACCAAATGTCAAGGGAAAGATACACTGCTGATGATACCAACCTCTCCACATATCCATTCCTACACCACAAGCAATCCAGTAACACCAATTTGCATTTAGACTATAGGAGAAAACTGAAGTACCCGCAGGAAACGTACCAAGCCCAAGAACACGCTCTCGCCAAGCACACAGAAAGGGAGGTGAGATTTGAACCTCTAACCTTTAAGTATTAACTAGTAAACACCGAAATTTGAACAAAATGAATAGGACCTCTCCGAATGTACTGTAGACATGCACCCAAAGCCAACATCAAGTTCATCCAACATCTTTACTTTTGACATTCCTGTTTCTTTTTCGAATAGCTTGCCAGAAATGTTTTTTTTACAGGCATGCGTGTGAGGGAGTGGTCGAGTGTGAAGCCCGGACAAGAAACCTTGGACCGCGCTCGTCAACCTTGTTAACTGGAACATTTTCCAAACAACAATCTCAATAATGCTTGTTTATATGCTCACTCACTCACTCACTCACTCACACCCTCGCTCGCTCCCTCGCTCACTCGCTCACTCACTTCCTCCCTCACTCCCTCACACCCTAACTCGCTCACTCACTCCCTCGCTCACTCACACCCTCACTCACTCTCTCACTTACTCGCTCACTCACTCCCTCACACCCTCACTCCCTCACACCCTCACTCACTCTCCCTCACTCACTCCCTTACTCACTCCCTCCCTCACTCCCTCACTCACTCCCTCCCTCACTTCCTCACTTCCTCACTCACTCTCTATACCGCTTTATCCTCTATACAGGGTCACGGGTGGCTTAGGGCACAAGACAGGATAAACCCTGGACAGGGTGCCAGTCCATCGCAGGACACACACAAATACACACACGACCATTCACACACTACGGGCAATTTAGGAACGCCAATTGACCTAACCTACATGTCTTTGGATTGTGGGAGGAAACCAGAGGACCCGAAGGAAACCCGTTTATAACTTTTAAAACTTTTAGTATAATGTTAAAGTTTTTTTTCCAAAAGCCTCCCCAGCAGTGTGCTAAAAAAGGATCTGTCCTTTTTCTTAAAAGCAAATAGATTTCTCAAGTTAAAAAATGAGTCATGAGTGGTTTGTGTAACTGAAAATTCTAAGAAGTTGTTATGCAAAAGGACCTTGAATTTGCAGCTCGGAATAGCAGCTGAGAGGAGAGGGAGATCTCTGCAGACACACGGATCACACAGACAGCACCCCGAGCTCGTGATCAAACCTGAAACCCTGGAGCTGTGAAGCGGAAAATCACCCCGCTGTGCCACCGTGTCACCCTGGCTTATTTTAGTATTCGATTTTTGTTTTTTATTGCTAGATATTAAATTTTTTTTTTGGTGGGGGATACTCCATAGACATCCACTTGTCTATGGGTAATTTAGTATTGGGAGTGACAAGAATGGACAGGATTTGGGAGGAGTATATTAGAACGACAGTGCAGGTAGGACAATCTGGGGACAAAGTTAGAAAGTCCAGATTAAGATGGTTTGGACATGTGCAGAGGAGGGATGAGGGGTATATTGGGAGGAAAAAAAAAAAAAGACACAAGAGGAGGTTCACGGATGTGGTGGGGGAGGAAATGCAGGAGGCTGGAGTGACAAGGGAAGACATAGTTAGATGGAGACAGACGATCCGTTGTGGCGACTCCTAACTGGAGTAGACAAAAAAAAACAAGTATTTTAAACCTTAAGCTAATAGTCAGATACTGATGTGCTCCAGTGATCGGCTCGGTGGGGATTATTTCACAGGTAGCGCGCACTAGCAACTATCCTTAGCAAACCTGATTTTTGGACGATGTGAAGAGGCTCTTGTTCTATAATTCAGAAGGAAGAACGTTAAAGGATTATGGTTGTCTGTCTGTGAATTCAAGGTTAAAGATGGGGGCGGTTAGCATCTCCTCTGAGAGTGTTTAGCATACCACATGGCGTTGAGCAGTCTTAGCCTTTGGCCTGCTGCCACGCTGATATCAGATGGATGGAAAACTATGTAAGAATTGGCAATGAATAAAAAAAAAGATTTTGCCGCAGAAGTTAGAGTAAAGCTGTGACAACCATTTATCATTAACATGTCCTACTTTTTATTCATTAGCCTCATATTATTACTTGCACTGTAACAGGTACTGTATCTTTCAGAGAACTTGCAATGTACACCTTCACTTCCGACTGTTACAAATCCCTACAGACTTCTTCCATACACATGAAATTAACACATTATCCCCTCACAGCAATCGTCTCCATCTCCATCACAATCTTGTCTCTTAAATCCCCGTCTAAGCTCTTGCAATAACGTACCCGAACGGGTGCATTAATACCGTATAAACCTGAGGTTTTGTTTTGTCTGCGCTTGCGACGGAAAACGAATCAACACTTTCTAAGCCAATCCGATTTGAGACTGCCTGTGGTATAATAGAATCTGAAGCTCAGCACAAAGTGAGCGTGCTGAATCCGTGGCTCTACTAGATCATGCTGCCAAGTCCCTCACGGCTACTGATTCGCCATAATGGCACTGTAGTCATGCAGAGAAAGAGATGGAGAGCGAGTGGGAGAGAGTGGGACATCAGCCGCGATCCGCTGGGAGCACTAGAGAAACGAGCGCGGAAAAGAAAGACTGAGTGAGCAGGAAGAGGGAGTAAATTGAGGCTATTTGAGTAGAACCCATTCTGAAGTCCCTAAATCCCTTCCTCTGGTCGCAGCACACCAAGCATACCAACATGTATTCATCAGTGCTATCACTTCCGTTATCAACTTGCTGTGCGTCGCAGTGCGAATGTTCTGCACACACACACAATGCACACAAGGACATCTAGACAACATTGCTAGCTGTAATGATTTTCATAAAGCTAGCTTAAGTCTTTCATCTTTGTAAGATGCAATCTAGATGTTTTACAGTAACATGTGGACTGTTTCATCTTTTCCATGGTCATTAGAATTGCGTAAAATGGGACTCGTAGTGTTTATAATTGATTTAAAGCGACCTTATAGATTTCCAGGGACTTGATGATATTGTCAAACTAACGCACTTCCTAGTGAGACATTGCACAAGCAGGTGCTCAGTTACAGCCAATATCAGCACAGCTGCAATTCAGCTGTAGCCGATATTCACTATAACCACAAAAGCAATTTTTATTTGCTTTTATACAACATGCAATAAACAAGAAATTAATATAGAGCAAGTGACATTTTGGACAATCTTTGTTCTCTCTTAGTAGAAACGGATCCCGAAAAAAAAAAAGAAGCCCCACTATTGCACATCAGCTATCTGGATGACTAGCTCTCACTGATTTGTACATTAACATTAAATACATTTCAATTAATGCATCCACACTGTTTCAATATTCAATCGATAAGCTTTTACATTTTAAAGGTCCCCTATGTTAGTATTTCTACAACAAGTTAATGAAGGTCTCAGAGCTCTCTCAAAGTGTGAATGTTAATGCTCCAGCTCAGAGAATGCATTCTGTTATACCTTATATGATGTCACATTAGGGGGGAAATCTAATTGGCTTGTTTAAGTCTTGGTACAAAATGAGGAAAAAGGAAAAGCATGTGTTAAAAATGACCAAAAAGTAAATTTCATATCACATGTGGCCTTTAAGACACAAGTTATAGTTATGTATATATATATATAGATTGTTATATGTGCTTATGACATCGTTAACGCTATTATAGGGAATGTTTAGAATCAGGAAGTGGAATTTTATGTGATGGACACACACAAGTGTATCACACACAGTATAGTCATACTAAATACTGTATAGACACCGTTTTTATGTCACCTGACCTAACTGTATCTGGTTTTACATAATTAGAAAAGGAACACAAGTATGAATCACTGGATCCGAGTCCCGTCCCATGAACACTTGGTGCACAGAAGGAGTACACCCAGGATGTAATCCCATCCATCACCGTACACACAACATTCACACACTTCTTCACATCTAAGAATCACCAATTCATCACCAGCATACTTCGGGGAGATGGAAAGAAACTGAAGAACCCGGATGAAACCCAAACAGACACGGAGAGAACACGTAAAACAGTGTATAGAAAACCCCCCAGGTGGTGATGTAGCGAGGCTGCCTGATGCACCGCTGTGCCATCCAGGCTCTGTTTATCGGATCCAAAATGTTTGGAAACTACCGCGCTTACTTTTTTATTACAGTAAACCCAGTTTGGGCTGTAAGGGTGAGAAGTTGAGGAAATTATAATTCCTATGAATAAATATGAGCCTACATCTTTGCCCAGTGTGTTTAATATTTGGGATGCATCATCAACTAGCAGCAGGAAAGAAAGAAAAACAAAGTTTGAGAACGCTGGCCTTAGTTTAACGTTTTTGTCACTTTCAGAATTTATAATCCAAGTTCTGGCAGTTCAGATGCGCTTTTATTTGTCATGCCAATTTAATTGATAGAAAGTGGTACACGGTGTAAATATGTGCATATGTGTGTGTAACTGGATAAAGGATGAAAGCAAAGTAGATGAGACAGCAAAGGAAGGAGACAAGATGGAGATTTGTCTTTCTGTTCCTTACAGCATTATCCACTCACCAAGGCAACAGAGACAAAAGAGAAAATAATTGTGTGTGTGTGTGCGCTGAAGATGTAGCGTTGGTGTATGTGCGCGCGTTTATGAAGAGTCTTTAATTCACTCGGTTTACAAGGAGCTCGCTTATGATGTCACTCCTGTGCTGTCAGATTGCTTTTATTGTTCACTAGTATACCACACACACACACACACACACTTACACGCACACACCAGCCCATTCCTTGAATTCCTTACATATACATGCTGGGCATAGCTGCACACCCACTCTGTCTCTGAGCAAAATGCCACAGACGCTCCGTAGACCACTCCGTCTCGTCCTCTCTACCTCCGTCCTCTGTGGCACCACCAACACACGGGGGTCATTGTGGCCGCTCAACTCAAAGCAGACTTTCTCTCCTGAACGCCTTCCTCGACTGCGCACCCCCACCCCCCTCCCCCTTCCCCAACTTGTCTCATTTCCCCATTAATGAAGAAAGAGGAGGAGAACAGGAGTGGCTCATTTCACTTATTTAAATGAGGCCAGGACCTCGTTTAAAATGGTGCTGAGTCACAACTAATAAAACATAAACATTAAGTGAAGTATTTCTAGACATTAACACTTCAGGCTAACGAGGCAGAAGTCTAGCTATCCTGACATCAGGTCGTTTTTATTGCTTGGCGCGGCCAAAAAAACTACAACTTTTACCAGAACGACGCGGCAAACAGCCAAACATGCCCTTTTAATTAACGAGACAACTTGTTTAGAGGTCCCATATTTGACTATTTCTTTAACAAATTAACAAGAGCTCTCCTAAAGTGTGTGTTTATGCTCCAGATGTAAAATGATGCAGGTATACCTCGAACTGTGAATTTTTTTGCAAAGGAGTTACACCAGAGCCACGCCCCACCAGAGAAAAAAAGCTTATATGAGGTCATCTTATATAAGGTCACTCACTCACTCATCCTCTATACCATTTTATTCTGTATACAGGTTCGCGGGGAGCCTGGAGCCTATCCTGGGAGACATAGGACACTTGGCGGTGGGGTACATCCCTGACAGGGTGCCAAACCATCACAGGGCACACACTCACTCACACACACACACACACACACACTCTACGGGCAATTCAGGAACGCCAATTAGATTAACTTGCATGTTTTTGGACTATGGAAAGAGGGCAACCCATTAAGCACATGCAAACTCCATGTACACAGACCTGATGTGGGACTTGAACCCACACCCTGGAGGTGTAAGGCGACAATGTTAACCACTAAGCCACCCTATATGAGATCAAAATAGTGGAAAAAAGTTAATCGGCTTGTTTAAGCTCCAACCAATTAAAAAATTGCAAAAGGACAAAAAGCCGGAAATGGATTTTTTTTCCTCCCTCTACACACACACACACTGGAGATCCACCTGAACACCTAAAAATGATAAAAAAGTGAATTTTGCATAATAAGCCCTGCTATTAAATCCACACACACAAAAAAAAGAAATTGTGCTCCAAAAAGCCCGGTGTTGTCAATAATGTTTAAAATTCTATCTCTCCATTCGCCTGCTCTACAAACCTGGAGCACAGCGCGCATACACGCAGAGGTGCAGATGTTCATCATGCTACAGGCAAAAGTAGCTCAATGCTGCATTTTTCACTTAAATATGACACAAATTTGCCTCTAGCAAGACAGCCTGAGCAGCAAACATCACATCAAATCTGACATTTTACATTCTAATTTGGGCTACTTTCATGTGTGAGACTGATATCTGATACAGATCTGATGTGTAGCAGTGCAACCGGAGTGTGAACAGGCAGACTGAAAGTCATGTGCCTTTTATATTTATTCAAACTGATGTTTGTGATCCTTTCACTCAGAAGGGAATTAATCGTGCCAATTTCTGGATGAGATATTTATGTGCATTCGCAGTGTTGGGGGGGGAGGGGGTGATAGCTATAACCTATGATCCCATTAGATTAAAGGACACCTATTATGTAAAATGTACTTTTTTGTCACTTTTAGATGGGTTTTCAGTAAAAAACAAAAAAAAAAAAAAACATGAGATACTTTCTGGCATTTTTGCATTTTGGTATTGTCCAGTGCGCCAATTAGATCCCCCCTTAAGTTACCGTATATAAGATGATACCCCTGCCTGGCGTGTTGCTCAGCTTTACTGTTCTCTGGTGGGGCGTGGCACAGCCGTAGCTCATTTACAGTGGAGGGCATCCAGGGAAATTAGGGCATAAAGCTACACCAACAACAACAATGACAACAAAACCCTCAACATGGTAGAACATTCTGCAAACCTAGACCTCAAGCCATTTGGAGCTGTTTACCAATCCTCTGCGTCCAGTTTGACAGAATTTGAGCAAGAAAAATTGGCAAAAAAATGGACCATGGACAAATAACCCAGTGTGTTACTGTGAGTGGCTAATGGCTGTCCATGGTGGTTCTACCAAGTATTGACCTACAGTAGGAAGGGGAATCTAACCAATGGAGGATATCGCAGGGAAATCAGGACATGTACATCCTGCATGGGGTGCCACCCCTGCATGGCACAAGCAGACCCCCACTCACACACTCAGTCATACACTACGAGAAACTTAGGAACGAGAATCAGTTCACAACGCATGTCTTTGGATTGTAGGAGGGAAAACCTGGCAGAACTCCACATACTGCTGAGCCACAAAGCATCTTCCTTTTTCCTATACAGACACAATGATCTAAAATGATCTGCAATATCATTAGCAATTTGCGTTGTTAAACTGTTCTGAGTGAATGGATAGCCTGTCTTATTTACTGCTGCAATTTAATAAACTCTGTACTGTAGCTTGGAAACACTGGCAGAAATTGACATAAAAGTCAACCGGATGAAAACAAACTGACACTAATTTCTTGTCATAATTAATGCCAACTTTTAAAATGTTACAATTCTTCCTCTGTTTTCTCTCTAAGCAGCACTACTCCGTTCCTACCAGAAGCCACTCGTTAATATACAGTACATACAGACTGGTGACAAACCTAAGGACAAACCAGTATAAAGTTGATTGTTATAATGGTGGTCTGGTTCGAGCCACCAGAACAGAACACCTTTAATCGGCATTGGCGCGGTCTCCGGGTCTCTAGTGAAGCACTGAACACTGTTCTTCAAAAGGATATTGCCTTAGGTGGTATTTTGATTGATGGGGGCAGAGAGTGTTGGAATTTAATTGGGACTGTGACAGCCAAAGGACATCATTTACATCGTTTCAGGTCTTTAGAAACCCATTTCGTGAGCCCCTGTGCCCTGTGAACGGAGCGGAGACGTCCTGTACAAGATCATTCCTACCATGACAGAAGTTTTTTAACTTTCTGATTTACAAAATACTCCATACTCTTGCTTGGTCAACACTAACACCGATAGCAATTATAGCTGCAAATCTCTGGGTTATGTCATAAAGACATTTTTGCCCATTTTTCTTGCCAAATTTGCTCAAACTTTTTCAGGCTAGATGGCAAGCTACACACTCTCAATTGTCATGAGGTCTGTGTTTTGTCTGGCCCATTCTAACAGTTTTTTTTTCTCCTTCAGTGTAGCTTTGGCAGTGCGCTTAGACTCAGGGCGTTTTCTCACTAGGGTCCGGGAAACGTTTCCGAGCACACTCGTCCCCGGGACCAGTTGATTTTTTGTTTTAGTGGTGTTGCCTCGCACGGAAGGCTTGGGCATAAGTACGCGCTCGTGCTCAAAAGAGGATGTGACGTAATTACTGTTTACTGTTAAAAAGGAAGGGTATTATTTGTTTTTGAGTTCTGCGTCCTGATTGGCTAGGAAAATGCACATCGGCAAAGGGGTGTTCAAGAGCAGTTCATTTAAAACTACAGAACAGCAAAAATAAATGAAACAGGAAGAAAATCCCCATCGAAACCAGGATACGAGTTGTATTTGAGCTGAAACATTAACAGACACCTTTTGGACACCTAGAATAAATCATATAACTTCTCGTATTAATTTGTTTAAATAGTAGTACAATAAGTGTGCTTTACGCCACTTGGGTTTAGGCGATGGTTCTCCTGCGTCCAGCTTCTTCGTATCTGAGCTGGAGATCTCTCCAACTCCTCCAGAGTTACCCTTGACCTCTGGGTTGCATCTACAGTAACTAACAACTCCTTACCTTATCGCTGACATTTTGTTGCGCCAGGCAGTTGTGCTAACATTTAATAAATCTACTTTTCCAGTTATATTCGAAAGCAAAAAAAAAAAAAAACAAGCAGGACAAGTGATCAGAGCAGGTCTTGCTAATGTGCTGAACTGAATGAAAGACAACGGTATCATTACATCTAATCTAATGTTTGCGCTAGCAAGGGAGAGTAAAAGGGGTCACATTCAAAGGGTAGAAGGAAATGAAAGACAGGTGACCAAAGGCTTGGATAGAAGCGTAGATATTCCCTAAGATAGAAGATGAAAGATGAAAAGAAATCTCAAGAAAAGTGATTAGAGAGTGCAGCAGGAGCTGATCCACGACATGAGTAACCTGTCAGATGCTCTCAGTTGTTCTTCAGCACATGATGCGTATGTGTGCAAGGGAGTGTGAGCATGTAGCGTTGTGATAAGAACACACACACACACTGTTCAGGCCCATCTTGCTGTGGTTGATGTGCTTATGCTCCAGGAAAAAAGTGTCGTGACATCTAATAGCTGAGTTTGGGCTTCAGTGTGAGCTGGAGGGATCTAGAGGCAGCGACAACAAGTAAACCATCAGTTGTACATGTGTGTGTGTGTGTGTGTGTGTGGCGCACACGCTCAGCGTGCACACACAGCATCGGGGCAGGACGTTCATCTCCGAGGCAGCTACGTGCCCGCACCTCAATCTGGAGAGAGAACATCTCTCGCTGTGAGCAATCTGTACTCGTTCTCCTTCTCTCTCTTTCTCTTCCTCTCTCTCTCTCTCTCACACAAACAAACACAAACACACACACTTTTTCTCCCTCGGTGGTGGTTTGTAAAACACAGCCCTCTGCTAGCCTCTTTTCCACTTCACAATTTCTCCCTGCATGAAGATTACACACACTCATCTTTTTCCCTTCTCTTGCTTCGCTACTCTCTCGTCCCCTTTCATATTTGTACAGAACAGCTCCTGCTCGCTTTTCAATCCCAACAAATTGCTCCTCTCTTTTATGCCTCGCTCATTCAGCTCTCCTCATTCGCCCTGAAGAACATCTCGTGTTCTCTCTTTCTTCCTCTTGTTATCAGGGAAGGTCCTCATTAAAAAGATGGAAGGATGCTTAAAATGAGAGAAAAATTAATAAATATATAAATAAATAAATAGAGGACGGCGGGGGGGAGAGGGGGGGTTGGTTAGGCTGAACCGATCGGAGCAGATGGAAAATGGGTATACGTCCTATCCATCAGTATACGCAGCTCATTTCCCTCCGTCTTAATAGGCATGTTTCAATTTAATGTCCCGCAAATTGTACGCGAAACATCTAAAAATAAGAGCCTGTTAGAAATTTGAAGGTTTGCGTGTTTGTTTGGGTTTTTTTTTGTTTCACGAAGTTACAATGTAGAAGCGCGGCGTGCGCAATGAAGAGGTTGACATTTAATTATTTCGTCTTTTCTTAGAAATGTAGCAGACTGCCTGTCCATGACTCTCTCTCTCTCTCTCTCTCTCTTCTTCTATCTTTCTCGGCAAAAATAATCTCTTATCCAAAACGGCACAACATGCATAGTGCCAGGTTATGGCTTCAACAGTGCCGCACTCAAGTAATTACTGTACATAATAATCTTCAATTTAAGGCTAGCTTTAAGGAACATTGGATACGTTTTATCTTTCTCCCCAAGATTAGGTGTCTAAAGGTTAAGTGGGTTGAACATTTGAGTGATTCCGGAGCTGATTCACAAAAGGTCCACCCTTAGGGTCCTAAAAACTGACCATTGCACCCGGTGGCATGGTGGCACTGGCTTAGTGGTAGCACTGTTGCCTCGCACGTACCACCATGGAGTTCTTTATTTCTCAACAGTCTAAAGACATACAGTACAGTGTAGGTTGGGTGGCGTTTCCAATTTGCCCAATAAAGATAATGGATTAATGGATCAGTGTAGCTTTAACTCATGAACTTAATGATTAAAGTATCAATAATTGCTGACCGGATTTGGGCTTTGTAAATAATATCTGATACAGTGCAAAAGTCTTGAGCCACTCTAATTTCTTTATATTGAATTAAATGAACTTGAATGCACCACCAGGATCTGGGTTCGATTCCCACCTGGAGTTTGCATGTTCTCCCCGTGCTTGGTGGGTTTCCTCCAGGTACGTTGGTTTGTGAATGTGTGTGACTGTTGACCGGTGCACTGGTAATCACCATCGCCTCCACGGCCCCCAGGTGGACTACAGAGGTTTCTAGATGAATGGATGGAAATTAAATGATGGTGATTCAATTATGCTCAACTGAAACAGCCTGCCAAGTGCCTGAAGATCCAATTTAAAAACCTGGTTCTTTATGTAACAACCGCAGCAGCGGCCTCCTTTCCCCTCTCGTTTTTCCCAACCACTCAGCATTCAGCCTCACCAGTGTACTAATCACCAGCCTAATCATCTGCACCTGTTTCTCACTGGTTCATGCCTTAAGTTCGAGGTTTTAAATATGCTTAAATGATTCATAGATCACTGCGTGGCTTAACAAACCAAATATAATCATCTGAAACTGCTCAGCTACAGGGAGCGGACTGAATGAGAGACGGAAGATGGGGTTTTACACATGGTGAGTGCTGTATTACAAGGAAAAGGTGCAGAGTATTAGTGGAGGGGTGTGCACACTTTCGCACCCGTGTTTACTATTGGTTGCATTAAAGTTGGACACAGCCTCTGACTGAATACGACTAAACAATTATTTTCCATTATTGCAGAACAGTGCAAAGCCCTTTCCCCCTGAAGTGTTAACTAGTTAACTAAGCATTTATCAGCCATAAGAAAACATCCCCAGTTTCCATGACAACTAGCCGCTGTTACTGACACCGCCGGACTAAATTGCGTGCTTTATTCATAATAGGTTTCGTCCCCGTTCCCGCTTGCGGTTTTTTGTAATCAATCTTGCACCTTGTTTCCGTGCAAATGGACCAATTCACAATTTTAAAATTCACATGAGCAGAAAGGTCACTTCACTCTTCTCCTGTTTTTCAGTCCCAACCACGCCTTCGCCGATCCCCCTACCCCCCCTTCTGGCTCGCACGTTAATATTATTATTATTATTATTATTAATATTATTATTATTACATTTTTCTGGCTCTTCTCCATTTCTCTCTTCCTTTAAACGAAACTCTCCTCCTTCACCCTGTCCTTGTCCAAGTTTCATAATGTCTCCGTCAGACCCTGTACTCTTCTAAACATCCCTCCCTCCCTCCCTCCCTCCCCACCGCCTCCCCTCTGCTTGTGTTCTGTCGTCGCACATCACTGGAAGTCGCCATGACAACATCGCCGCGACATCCAGCCCTCCTCCCAGGGTTCCGCTCGTTTGCATCTCATTTGCATGTTGTCAGAGCGACCGGCGGTGTTTGACTTTCACACTAAATAAATGAAAAGCGAGCGGAGATGGTCAAGTGCCCCTAGTTGCTCGCACTCTAGGCCTTTTTTTTTGTTGTTTTTTTTGGTCTGTCCATTCACCTGGCTGGAGGGAAGGCGCAGAAACCTATCCCCCTTACGCTTTTTCATCCCTCCATCTTTTCCTATAGACTTCCTCATTTGTTTTGCCACTTCATTACCTTCTGTTTCATCCATCTATACAATGTTCTTTGTGTATATGTGCGTCTCTCTCTCTCTCTCTTTCTTTCTCTCTATCTGTCTTTGTTTCTCTTAGTCTGTTTGCTCAAAGATCAAGGTGGTCTGTCTCGTTTCCTTTTCTGCCCCAAACGCAGCTGCTACAAAATGACTGCTCGGCGAGGGAGGGGAGAAAAAAAAAAAAAAGAAAAGTCAATACTTCCGCAATTTGCATTCCCGTTCCTCAGAGGCGCACACGTACGCCTCACGTACGCCTGCCCTCACACCACTCCAGAGACATCAAGCAGCTGTGAAATTAGACACACACTCCGAGCTTACCGTTTTAGGATGTTTCTTGTGCGTGTAACTGGCTAATGAAATACGGAGGCTTTTTTAACACGAGCATTTCAATTAAGCTCTTTCCCTAATAAATGTGCGCCGAATGCTTAATGCACTTCGCTTCTTCTCCGTGGCGACGCGCAGGAGTCAGCTATAATCACCAATTCGATTCTTGTTTCGGCAAGCGCACTGCAGCACTCGAGGCTTAAGGACACTAGTCGGTACGAACAGCTGGCCCGTAATTGCGGGATCTTCAGGCCCGAGAACTTGGAGAGGCGGCCTCGGTGTGCGAGAGCTAACTAAGCATGAAGCCTTACTTACTCTGCAGAGAGCAGCAGGGGCATGCAAAGTAGCCCGTGTCCTCAGCCATTACACTGGTGGTTGTTTGAGATGGTGTGTACGTGTGTGTGTGTGTGTGTGTTTAAGGGTCATTGTGTGTGTGAATACAGAAACACCAATCTCTCGCCCCATGGCTCCTGTTTGACATTTGAAAAGCGGGAGAGGGCAAAAGGCAGAAAGAAGGAGAGAGAGAGAGAGAGAGAGAGAGAGAGAGAGAGAGAGAGAAAGGGACGCACACACATAGTGACAGAGAGACGGAGACAGAGAGAGCTTTATGAATCGGTTAGACAGACGAACATGGGGGTTGTGTGGGCGGGTGAAGAGACAGAGTTTTGTGTATAGAAAAAGCCAGAGAGAGAGAGAGAGAGAAGAGAGAAAGAGAGACATGGACAGGCAGTCGGCTACATTTCCAAGGAAATATGAAATAATTAAATGTCAACCTTTTCATTGCACACGCTGTCCTTCTAGGCCCAACAGTATTGATGTCCTTGTGGAATAATGCAGCACAAAAAACCATGATAATGGCCTCCCCGGCAAAGGCTCGCGGTTCCATAATAAAGATGGCAGACATGGATAGACGGATATCACTCCTGCCTCAAAAGCCATGTAAATTCATGTTTAAAAAGGAACAGCAAAATATGCTGGGGAAAAAAAACAAAAAAAAAAACAAGGCTTTGAAATGCAACGAAGAAAAATGCCCTTGAACTCTTATTGCCTTCATAAGCATAAGAAAAAAACAAGCAATAAATCTATTCAAAATAATAGTAGGTGGGCATTGCGAATTCATTCAGTAGTACTAAACAAACACTTTCATTCACCGATCCTGAAGTGTATATCTGCTCCCCGCGGGCAAAATAAGAAGTCTTTGATAATAAATAAATAATGGATAAATAAAATCACCATGCATTTTTGTAAAGGACTCCTGCTTGTTCATGCAATTACAGTATTGAAACACCCGATCACATGGTGGCAGCGGCGCACTGCTCGAAATCATGCATGACGCTCAAGATACTAAGTAAAATGTTCATATTGAGTGACACAAAATATGATCTCTTAGTGATCATCTCGGCACATCTACACAGGATGGTGCAAAATCAAAAAAACTAATAAAAAACTATCCAATGAGCTGCAGGGGTGCGAGTGGGCACGGCTCGTCAGCACACGCAGTACAATATGTTATAGAGCTGTGAGGTGGACATGCCGGGACAGCAGGGGATCTAGTCAGGTCCTGAAAGGGAATCTGATCGTCATGAGCATGGAATTTAGCATCAAGAGCGTGACTCCGTGGATTTGGCCACTCCATAGGGGTTTGGTTCAGGCTGGTGGGGGTTGTGTGACGGAGTGGGGATTGTTTTCTTGGCACACATTCAGCCCTGTAATGCCGATCGATCATGATCTGAAAGGTCACGGTGTATGCGAGTATCTCTGCTGCAGCCCTTTATGTCCGTCTTATACTGTAAAGGCAACATCCAGCATGATAATGCCCCATGTTACCAGATCGAAACCCAAAAGATCACCTTTGGAATGTGAATGGATGGGAGTTTCAATGCAAGTCCAAAGCCGTCCAATCAACAGCCGTCAACTGACGCAGTCACGTTAACATCGACCAGAATCGCAGAGAAGTTTTCTGATGTTAGTATGGTGCTCTTAATGAAGTGGCTAGTGGGTGTGTGAGGGCATACTATGAGGAGTGTTCAAGTCAAACTGAGACTATTGAATTTAAATTAGGAAGTAAAACAGATTGACATTTACAGCAGATTTGACTGTGATGAGACTCTTAGCTTGATTGGTGCAGGTGGACGCGCGTCTGCCAATGACGATTCCGTCTAAGGTGGTTTCGAGCCCACCGCAGTCATTCCCGTAAACAATCAGGGAAAAACTTGCCACTGACTTAACTTACACATTATAAGAACTTGGCAGGGAGTACAGTCCTGCCCCTCGATCCGAACCATTTCCTCACCTTTAGGCCATTAAAGGAGTTCTTGGGAGACCAGCGTTTCAGACATGAAGCAAGCAGTCTGATCATGTCTCCTGCATACTGAGAAAACTTTCTACCCAGAAGCACTAGTGATACACTGGGACTAGTGCATTAGTGGAGCAGAGATTATATAGGGAAATAAGATTATATAGGGAAATAAGGGAAGTTTTAATTCTTATAACTTTGCACAACAAGATGTACTGATTTGACTTGATCGCCCAACGTATATGCGTGCCCCATATATACAGAGTATATTCAGTGAAAGAAAAAATATTATTTTATAGACGACTGGAGCTTGTGATGTTATAGACAACAGCACTGGATATGGATGACAATGAGAATTCGCAGTACATGTAAGATGATCACAGGCAAAAATTGGAACATGTTCCCCTGAACTGAGAAAAGAACTGAAAACCCATTTACAAAGAGAAAGAAAAAAAAAGAGCTTTGAATAGAAGTCTAAGGGTAGCTCTTAAATTCTATCAATAAACGTTCAAGTGGAACACATGTTGGGAGAAAGCTTTCATTTCAAATGCTTCAGTCAATTATATTGGTAAAGTAAAACTCTTTTTTTTATAAAGCAGATACACTTTGTGGTTATACGTATGTACTGAGCAGAGCATTAGGGTTGACCCTTATAGTGCAGGGTATTTTCGTATTTCTAAATCTATTACACATACACGATAAAAGACAGGAAGCACTATTCATATTCCTCTTTTTTTTTTTCAAATTTGTTTTTGAATTTTTTTTTAATCAGCCATTAGTAACTTAAAATTGCAGGCTGTCCTATTTTGCAATTTGTACTTTGTCTGAACGATGCACGTGTATTTTATTTACGTCATGTTTTTAATTGTAAAATATTCAGAAAGTAATTTACGCCATTTGGCAGATGCCTTTATCCCGAGCGACTTCCATTTATCTCATTATACATAAGGGTTAAGAGCCTTGCTCAAGGCAGCTTGTTCACAAACTTTATTCATGTTCAATAAACCTGCTACTCTATTGCATGATCTGTGTGCTATGGATGTGGCAGCCAACAAATGTAAAAGGTATGTTCGCGTGTAAACGCTGTCAGCTGTACTGTAGAGTCTATACTCTGAGCTAGAAAGAAATCAGCCTGCAGTTTCACTTATGCCCACCGGGAGCACTACAGTTCTCACTCATCTTCCATGCCGCTTTATCCTGTATTCAGCACGGGGAGAACATGCAAACTCCATGCACACAGGCGGGAATCGAACCCAGACCCTGGAGGTGCAGGGTGACAGTCCGAAAGCTTAAATCCTCCTACTATTTATCCCTGAATTACATATGTTTTTTCTACTTTTGTTATCCTTCTTCTTTTGTCACTGACTCAGAAAGCTGTTGGTATGTGTACAAATGGCAAATGAAATCTCTTGAACCTTGAATAGAAGGCGAACAAAAATACAAAAGGCAAATGAAAAGAACAGGGTGTTTTTCTTCCTTTCTTTAGTTTTTACCTTAAAAGGAGGTATACACGGGTCAGTGTAAACAGAGACGTTGCTAGACGTTTTCTAAAATCACATCTATAAATTTTATACACCATATTTTATGTTGTTTTTGCAAATTAACGTATAAAATAATGATTGTTAAAGTTAGCATTGTTAAAGTTGGCAAAACTAGTTACAGGGGCAGTGGTGGCTCAGTGTGTTAAGGCTCTAGGTTACGGACCGGAAGATCAGCGGTTCGAGCACCAGCTCCGCCCTTGAGCAAGGCCCTAAACCCTGTCTGCTCCAGGGGCGCTGTAAAAATCCCTGCGCTCTGACCCCTGCCTACCAACAAGAAGCTGGGATGTGCAAAGAATTAAGCATTTCACTGCATATCGTACTGTGTATGTGACTAATAAAATTTTATTTGATTTGAAATCTGTTCTCGACTGTGAATGGTTTAGATCATTAGGGTCGACCCTAATAGTACAGGGTATTTTCGTATTTCTAAATCTATTACACATACACAATAAAAGACAGGAAGCACATCTATATTCCTTTTTTTTTTTTAAGTCAAAGGTTTTTCAAATTAGTTTTTTAATTTTTAATTTTTTTTTTTCAATCAGCCAGCCATTAGTAACTTAAAATTGCCAGACTGTCCTATTGATCTTCACTGCACTTAAAATGCATGAAGGCGGGACTTAAATTATAGTGTCTTTTAGTATAGTTTGGAACAGTTTAGCTAACTGCATGTTGTTAATATTAATTATTATTATATTGTATTAAAACATTTGTTTTATTCACTGTACCTTATTTTCCAATAGTATTGTCATTAAAGAGAGATTATTTAGCTAAACACTTTTCCAAGAATTGACGAATTATCCGGAAATACAGCGGTACAGTACCTCGGCATACAAATTTAAAGCAACGTCATATTGTGAAGCGCATTTTCCCATAGGAAACAATATAAATGCAGATAATCCGTTCAAGCCACCAAATATATTATTAATATTACGAATTTCCGACACTATAATCATATTTTTTGCATAAAAAAACAATCAAAATAAACATGTAAATGAAGTAAAATATGAAATGAATAGATATAAATTTTATGCAGGACCACTGCAGTATAGTTTATCACAGTTTAGCTAACAAAATGTTGTTAATATTATTTAATAACTAAATCTCAGTGTCAGTCTAAAAACATTTATTGTTATCATTTTACCTTATTCATTCATTCATTAAAGACAGATTATACTGATAAAAACTTTCCTTGAAACTGATGAATGACTCAGAAGTATATAATTTTTTTTATATATAAAAAATATAATGAAGAAAGAGAAAAAACAGATTTTTCCCCTCTTTCTTTGTAAGCTTGCCTGGTGGCATCAGCATCAAAATCCAGTCAAATGCTTTGGTAAGACTTTGTCTTGTTTTTTTTTATTCCCATTATACAGCCACATACATTACAACTGGCCTTAGACACAACTTCTGAGTTCAGATGCACACCTCTCCTTAAATCTTCCCGCTGTCAGGTGAAATGCATCGAAGTTCTCTTCTGCATAATCACACGGTGGTGGGTAGAGATTAGGCAGGGGAAAAAAAAGGTGGTGGATTTTGTTAAACCTGGAGGCAAAAACAAATAAACAGAAAAAGGGGGAAAAAAAGAACAGATTGGCTGCGTGAAGAAGGATGAGCAGCAAGCAGGTGAGAAAAATGGGAGGAAGATTCAAAACAATTGTGATTAATTGAGTGATTGATTGAAGGTCAGAGACTCTCCTGGAGAGAAATATTTCTCATCACCCCTCACCTGTTCACATTCTACTCGATTTCATTCATCTCCTCGCCTATCTATAATACTCTCTGTAATTTCTTCTGATTCATGCCACGTCCATCACACCTTCCGCGACTTTTCTCAGCATTTCTCATCTATTTTCCTGCTCAGAATTCTCTACTTATCTCTCTCTCTCTCTCTCTCTCTCTCTCTCTCTCTGTTTTAATACAGGGTGTGTGACAGTGATGTCTAAATTGATCCTGGAAAAAAAAAATCCACAATGTTAGCTGAACACTTACTGAAGGACATGACTTGAATGACAAAATGTCTCACTCCGTCACTGTCAGAGCGATGCTCTGCTCTGAACCCCGAGGAAAAAAAAAACAAAAACATTTTAATACTCCAACTTTCTAACTCTCTTTATCTACGACTTTATCTCTCCCTTCCTCTCATCCTCCTGACTTCTCGGCCTTTAAAGGCGATCCTCTTCGAGAATGTGACACATGTGCATTAATAACAGACAAGCTTCAGTTCAAAATGTTTAGTCGCAGGAAAATTATCATCCACAGAACAGTTTGTTATTAGACGATCATTTACTGCGACCGACCATTTTGGGATGCGTCATTCCTCCTTAACCGCATACTACAGTATGTCAAGGAATGTTTTCACAAGCCTTATTTTTAAAGTTATTAAGACCCGAAAATGAACCCAAAATGTCTTGTTACCAAGTAACCTCAAAAAGTCATCTGTGCAAATTAGACATAATAAAAAGTTACAGCCTTATCTTAATTACAAAATAGTATTACTTACATACAAGGCTTTAAATGGTTTAGCTCCCACATATCTAACCAGTCTTCTGATACGCTAAAATCCACCACGTTCCTTAAGATCACAAAACGCCGGACTTCTGGTAGTTCCCAAAATATCTAAATCTACAAAAGGTTGGTAGGGCTTTGTCATATTAAGCTCCAAAGCTTTGGAATAGCCTTCCAGACAGTGTTCGGGGCTCGGACACAGTTTCCCAGTTAAGTAGACTTAAGACGCATCTCTTTAATCTAGCATACGCGTAACTTATCCCATAACCTCATACTCCAGTACATCTATCCTCAATGGCAACTACGCTAATTCTTTCCATTTGATCTTTATTTTTCTGACCCATCCCGAGTCACCTGGAGTTTGTGCCAGCTTCAGTAGACAAAGGCCAAAAAACCCTGCGAGGTTCCCGAGTCATCCAGAGAAGGACCAGCTCCAACTGGATTCTGTCTCATGATGGTTTGGATCTACACATGCTGCTCCTGAGCTCCCAGTGATGCAGACCCCATCTGCCCTCTGCACCTGCTGACTCGTCCCTGTGCTGAACTGGACTTCTGCATACCAGCATAACACTGGACTTCACCCTTGGCTTGCTCATCAGAGACAATCTCATTATTATCTAGACACATCATGTTTTCTCACACATACTGTACACACTTTTCTTTTTACATTTTCTTTTCATGTTTGTGAAGCTGCTTTAAGACAATGACCAAATATAAATATAATTGAATTGAATTATCCCTGACGGTTCTAAAGTGCTAAAGCTGGAGACTCCTTGTATAGAGTAAATGCTAAATACAACATCTCGAGAAGATGGTGAGACAGAGGCAGTGGTGGCTCAGTGTGTTAAAGCTCTGAGTTACTGATCAGAAAGTTGGTGTTTCGAGTCCCAGCTCCACCAAGTTGTGGTTAATGGGCCCTTAAGCAAGGCCATATAAAAGATGAACATGCACTTTGAGCCAAGCTTACTAACAAAACCTGGGATATGTAAGAAAAAACACATATGTGGACAAACTTCATTCATTGTTCAATAAAACACCTTTTGGTAAAAAAAAACTTAATGTTCACGTATAAAAGTGCTCGATTCTAGAACCACTCATAGGATCATGCCGATACCATCAGAGGGGAAAAAAACACCTGTGTAGAGATCTGATAACCTGGTCATTCAAAACATTTAGGTCAAGAGCTGAGTTGATTTTTTTTTTTTTTGCCACATAACGTTGCTGAGCCTAAACCTGAAGCCACCCCAGAGCCTCCTGAGACCTCTACATTATTAATGATGCGTGCTTTGCTTCATGCACGACCCTTTTTACCCTGATGCACCCATCGCTTTGTAAAAAGGTCAATCTGGACTCATCAGACCACATGACTTTTTTCCTCTAGTCCACTTTTTATGTTCCCTAAAAGCCTTTTTTCAGATAAGTCTTATAATAAAAATTGCTTTTCTTATGGCCGCCCAGCTGTTTAGTCCCAATCCTGCGAGTTCTCACCACATTGTGTTCTTATGGAAACACCTCTTACTTTAACTAATAAACATAGCTGTGATTTATACCTGCGATTCTTCCAGATCCAACCTCAGCGAGCATTTAAGTGATTTCCATTCATGATTTTTTCGTTCCCTACCCTTATAGTTTGACACTTCAGCTTTATCTTTCCAGGTTAATTCAGTCAATAATGTGTTTCTTTGCTTCCTGCAGGCCAATAATTGAACTCTTTTAAAATAGTGGCTTTTTTTTTTTTTTTTTGGGCCAGGCAGGTTTTTTTTTATATAATAACATGGCTTGAGTACAGTAGTAGTGCTTTATAATCACAGGTTCACATTAGAGCGCTTGGTCTCATATGATATCATTTCCGTAATAACACCTTTCACATACACGATCATTGATGCTCCATATAACTAAGTTTTTTTCTCTTATTTTGCACATTTAAAAGTGCATTAGTGTTGATATAAGTGTTGATAAAGTGAAAGTTATTCAATAATGTTAAAGGTGTTTTATTTTAATGAGCTCATGAGAATAAAGCGTGTCTTCCGCCCCATGGAAGTGCACAGGACAGGCCAAAAGTTGCCTAAGCATCTGCTAATGTGCCCTTTTTTGGCTGAGGTGCCTTTTGTTGTTGTGCCTGCATAAATACAAAATAGGCTGTAATTCCTCCACAATTAGGCACATTTTTAAACTTTCCCTCTGGTTTTAATAAGCGATTGGTGTTACTTCCGTTACTATAACCAATATTAATAATAAGTAACGGTAACCTAGCTAGAGCTTTACTTTCTATAATTATAAAAAAATCAAATAATAGATAGAAATTGTAATGAGATTGTGTTTGAATAAGTAAGCAGCGCTGTCTCATGGTGTGGGAAATAAGCAGGCAACTTGACATAAGCAGGCAACTTAACACTGTTTGAAGTGAGGTGAGCGTGTAATGAGCTCCACAAGCACTTCGCCTGAAACTAATCATCATCATGCATTATCTTAATCCTAGTAGCTCTGAAATAACACCACCAGGAAAAAAAAAAAAAAGGCCAGGTTAGAACACCACTCGCGATTTGACTGATCGACTAACTCCAGCTGACGCGAGCGGAAAATCTGTGTAAATCTCATCTGCCTCTAAACCACTGTTTTTAATTCATGTCGTTTTTTTTCTTTTTTTCTTAAGTTGGTCTTAAAGCGGCGGAGTCGAGTTTGAGTCCTGAGGGCCGCCGAGCTGATTCCCAGACACGCCGCTTCAACTCATCAGCTAATTAGCAAGGTCACGGCAGCCTGCTAAGGTTATTACTGTTTATTCATGAGCTAAATTATCTTTCTTTTTGTTCTTGGAGAGAAAAAAAAAAAAAGATACGCAATAAGACTTAGGACTTAAAAGCTATTATTGCGTTTATGGACGTTTTCTCCGCGCCTTTGTGTTCTAAAGCACTTCCTGTTATGCAACAAACCAAGAAGCAGTACTAATGGCAAGGACATCTCTCTCTCTCTCTCTCTTTGTCTCTCTCTCTCTCTCTTTCTTTTAATGCCTAATCCTGACATGCTTATAGGCTTCTACATTTAAAAAAAAAATCTTCTTGACATAATCCGTGTAAACACTCCCCAACACGTCGCCGCAGCATTTCCCCCGACCCTGTATCACTGTCTTTTCATCCAGCAGGACGCGCTCTCTAGTTTGTCTCCGCCGTCTGCTGCTCGGTCTCCTCTCTTCCACCGTCTCTGTCTCTCCTTCATCCCATGCCATGCCTCTATCCCCCAGGACACAATTACACTCTCCCCCTGGATACCGACTAATTACTGTGGCTTTTAAAAAAAATCTGCCATGAATGAATAAATATGAGTAGGGGACAGGAGGAGCGTGGAGCGCAGATTAATAAATGCTAATCCCTGGCGCAGTTCTCTGACTTGAGGACAGAATGGGACACACACACACACACACGCTTGCACACTTGCACGGATGCTGCAGTTGCTTTCGCACAGTGGGAGTTCAGGGTTAAACCAAATTTCCACACCTGTGCAGGACAAACAGACTCTCTCTCTCTCCCCCAGGGGGGCAACACGCCACTTAAACAGGGGACGCACTGGGAAAAGCATCTGTGTGAAATCAAATGCTCTCCGAGAGAAGCTCGGTTTAATAAATGGCAGGATGAGAATGCGCAGGGAGTTAAACGCCATCCGCAGCTCAGCTGCAACGGCGCGCTGTGTAGAAACAGCATGGTCGTAATTAAAGCCATGTGCTTTCTTGTTAGCTACAGGTCTGCAGAGTTTAGCGCTTAATAATGATAAAGTCGGGAGAAGCTGTGAGTGGCGGTTGATACTGACGTTTATTTAGTGTGAGGATAAAAAAAATGAATATCTGTCAATATCTCAACAGTTCAACTATTATATGTACGAGAAACACATTATGTCATGTGGTCTCAGTCCTGGCATAGTAAGAATGATGTAAGATGAACGACAAGGTGTGTTCAAGTCAAACTGGGACTTAATAACACAACTAGTGCTTAATGATCTGACTGCCTGCTTCACGTCTGAAAAGTTTCCTGTTTTGGAAAGAAAAATGGCCTGCTTTGATCATCAAAGGCATTCTGATTTCGCAGGACTAGCACTGCTCACCGCACCACTTGCACATTGTGGAATGCGATTTCCACATGTTTGAGCCATTAAAGGAGCTCCTGGGAGGCCAGCGTTTTAGACCTGTATACAAGATAGTATCCAAGCACTTATGAAATGCTGGGAAAAGTGCATTAGTGTTCAGAGGATTCTTTAAAAAAAATAAAGCTGCCAAAGTCCTTATTGTTATTAAGCGTTATTTAAAGTCCAGTATTACACATGCATGCATAAACACACTTAAAGACAATTAGACGGCTGCATTCGTGATTTATGATTTCAGCTTTTAAAGTCTGTACTGGCTTCATGTCATCAGAACTCTGAATACTAAACAAACCCAAACAGAAGTGCGTCTAAATCTTTTGTTCAATACAAAAGAGTTTTTTTTTTTTTTAATGCCACTTGTGCTATAATCCAGTTTGTATTCGTACCATTAGACTATGTGTGTTTAGTTAATCTGCTTCTCTACTCCCTGACACATTTGAAGGAAAATGTACAGTATGAGATATAATTCACATCGTTTCAAAATTGCAATTCTTGTGAACCTTCTTGGATGTATCCGTTAAAACAAATTTATAATAATAAACAGTATATATCAATTAGTTGATCAAATCTCGTCATGTGGCGATGTCCGTTATACACAGCATGAACCTACACTCTGGTCTAGAAAGAAATCAAGCCCCACCGTCTCTTTCACATTCCATTGTGTGTATTTGATTTAAAAGAACCAGTAGTTCATTACTCGCTAATGAAAAAAGTAAAAAAAAAAAAAATTGCTTTAAGACAACAGCATATATTCTAAAGCATGATGATGTCTTTCTCACTGCTTCAATTGATCTGAATTTTAAATCGTACTTTAATTGTCAGTTTACCGCTTTCTTAAAAAAAAAAAACGTAATGGCTACAGTTTATTAGGTAAAATCACATTATTCTTAAATCATTTAAATAAAACTTCCATAACTGGGTTGTTTTGCTGCCTTGTATTTTAGCTGACTAATTAGTGTGACATTTACACTCTAAATTAATGCATTTTACAAAGAAAAAAGTTGTGAAGCCAAAAAGAATAAATAAAGTTGTGAAGCCAAAAAGAATAAATAAAGTCGCACACAATAATAATAATATAATATAATAATATTTCCTTGGACCGCCTTTAGTCCTGTGTTCGCTGTGGCATTGTTTCAATAACCATATGCAACTTGAATGATGTTCGTCTTCTCCGGCATGTCTCTTTTTGTCTATGGTGGCCAATTCATGTATGAAAATGATTTTGCTCCACAGCCATCTTTCATAATTTGAGCCTAATAAATTGTTGTTTCATGCCATCAGGTCGTCAGCTGACTGCACTTTATTGCCACATACAGTAACATTGCGGAGCCTGGAACAGAAGCAACTCTAGATCATACTGTAACGCTGTCTCCAGATGTTTGTACTGTACAGTGGGCTCTTTGCATTATGGGTGCATCGCTTTATGCACTTCGCAGCCACCCTCAGGAATAGATCAGCTCAGCTCAGCGGTTAAGGCATTGGTACTACAGTTCGAAAGATCCCTGGTTCAAATCCCACGACCACAAAGTTGTCCCTGTTGGGCCCTTGAGCAAGGCCCTTAACCCTCAACTGCTCAGATGTATAATGAGATAAAAATGTAAGTTGCTTTGGATAAGAGTGTCTGCTAAATAAATAGGGTCGGTCTAGACCACATGATTAGTCTCACTAACAAGTGATTTTCTTATGGCCAGACAGCTGTTTAGTCCCAATCCTGTGAGTTCTGAATCCTTGTGCGTGGGAAAATGCCCTTATTTGCACTATTGAACGTAGCCGAATTAAAAATACTTACTTTTACGATGCAACTTCACTAAGCGTTTTAGTGATCGCCATTTATCATTGTTTTGTTTGTTCAGAACCCTTTTGTTTAACCGGAAACTGCTAATGTATTTCCTATTGTCTGTTCATCTCCAGGTCTTTGACTTAAATGTTAATGACTGCTTCTAATAAAATACGGTATGTACAGTACGTGACACAGGGCACCCGACCTAATGCTTAAATATGCTCTCTTTCCTGATGATAAACAGAGATCCCTCCCGGTTCGAACACTGGCCAGTAAGTGTATCATGGTGAAGCGGACTCTTTTCAAACCTAACAACGGGATACCCATGTCTTTTAAGCTTTTTTTCTTTTTCAGCCGCACAGTTTTTGACACGTTGTACATGACGAGGCTATATTGGAATAAATGAACTATGATATAAAACTAAATACTCTTATTTAAGTCAAGCGAATGCAGTCTTTCTTTCGCTCTCATGACAAAATGATGTGAATGTGTAGAGGATAAAAGGCTAAACTCGACACCTAAAACCTGCTCATAATGCTAAATAGCTGGAACGAAATCCAGTCAAAACATCCCATCGTTTGGCGTATTCATCACCACGGAGCAGAAAACCACACTAGAGATTACCCAGATTTGCACCCGATGGCAAACCATCAACCCAGTGTGAACAAGATCAAGTTTTAAAAGGGGACAGTGAGAGGGAGAACTAGAAACACTTTCCCATCAAAAGAGCAGTGAAAAGCTTCGTCACTGGTGGCCATTTTGCTATTCATGACTTTTTGGGGTGGTGGGCGAAAACGGAGAGATTAATAGCACGGACGGGGAGTGTGGAGCTCTGTTTAATAAAGGCCAAGCTAACGGAGTGCAAAGGAACTAAATGACCCCAGCAGGTCCCAGGCTGGGCCTTTTTAATGGACTTTCATCAAGTCACGCAGGGCGACGCTCGTAAATCCTGCCCTCCACTGACAGGTACGTGGGCACAGCAGGAGTGTCCCTTTGAAAGCGCTAAGCTCTGCATGTCTGGATGCTTTAAAGGCCAATCGCAGAAGCAGAAGTGTTTCAAATGAATGCTAAGCTAACCCTGACACACAGCAGGACATTATCAGAGGGAGACACAAAGCTCTTTATTAATCAGCCATGTGTGTGCGTGTAGCCGTTGCGCGGCACCGACGTAGCACTCGGGGAAAAATGTAAGAGGTTATAAAGGGGAAGAGGTGGTCATGAGGACAGAGAACAGAGGCGAGCTGGTACATGATTTGGAAGCGTCCCACATAGTTCTCCCACAGAAGATCTGGGTATCGTACTGTACGCTTCCAGGATGGTAGTCCGGAACATGTCATGAGGTCAGTCGGTATGAACTAAACGCCAGGTATTGGCGACAGTCTGGAAAAAAAATAATATATAATTTTGGCACCGGTTAGGGTCAGGGGTAGTTCAGACATTGGACTACGGTTCGAAAGGTCCCAGGTTCAAATCTCACGACCACCAAGTTGTCCCTGTTGGGCCCTTGAGCAAGACCCTTAACCCTCAACTGCTCAGATGCATAATGAGATAAAAATGTAAGTCGTCGCTCTGAATAAGGGTGTCTTAGATGTCCAAATGCCTTAAATGTAATGTAAATATCTCCTTTCACCTCCAGGGTCGAGGGTTCGATTGGACTACAAAAGCTCCTAGATGGGTGGATGGATAAGAATTTATATATAGCCAAAAGTATGTGGACACCTCATCATAACACTTGTGACCTACCTGTTCAAGATTTAGAACAAATTGTTCCTTGTTAGAATAACCTTTACTATTATGCAAAGGCATTGGACTTGGAGATTTTGGAAACCTGGATGTTGGGATTGGTGTTCAGCGCCAACAGCATTAACGAGGTCAGGGGCTGATGTCAGTGAGAACGCCTGGGGTGCAGCTGGTTCATCCCAAAGGTGCTCCGTGGGGTTGAGGTCAGGGCTCTGTGCGAGAGTTCTTCTAATCCAACCTTGTCGAACCTGAAGCTTGCTTTGTGCCTAGAGGCATCTTCATGCTGGAGCTGGATTGGCTTACTGTAGCTCTCTTCGTTCCACTGAAGGAAAATTCTAATGCTACAACATACAGCACCATGATGAAACTGGCTCTCATGAAGACCATCCCAGGAACGCAAGAACAAAGTTTACCTCCACCAGCCTCAGAAATCAAAATTATCAACTGTTCAAAGGAGAATATTTCATATTGTGGACGCCTTCAGCATTGTTTTGCAATGAAAGAAATAAACGTCAGGGTTTCGAAGGTGTGTCCATACAGTACATTTGGCTAGTGGTGTATAGTCTGCTTGAATTCACTTTGAAGGCAACGCACATTCTTGTGATGATCAGGTGTTTACATACATGCTGTGAATTGGAATTTGAAACAATTGTTCAGAATGTTTAATTTCGTAACAAGTTAGCAAAAATGTCCACGTCCGAACACGTGACGGTTCGGCGCTTACCCTGGAGGAAACGTGGGTTGCTTTGTTTAAAAAAAAAAAAAAAAAGTTTCTTGAACAGACTTTTTTGCGGGAAAAAAAAAGAAGAAAAGTTTGTGTCTGTGTCATTCTGTGTCACGGCGCTAGTACATCATTAGAGGCTCGGACACAGACAGCGACATGCCACTCTCCACAGTGGGATTACCATTAGTGTCAACATGACTTCCTCTCTCTCTCTCTCTCTCTCTCAAACACATACACACACACATCCCTAATTCCTCTTGTCTGTCTGTGGCCATCTCGTATTCCATCTGTATCTGTATCCCCTCCATCTCTCTCGTCCGTCTCTGTCTCTTAGGTGGAAAGATTGAGCGCTCTCAATTACCATAATAACCGTTCCAATTAGTGTCCACTACTTACACGCTCTAATCAATAGCGACGTTACCATTACAGCTTAATACATCACCCGACCTTGAACTGCCACACGCTCTTATGCATACACACATACACACATCCTACATATCCTCCTACTTTACACACCCCTGAGTCACAGCTTGCTCTCTTCCTCACCTCTCACTCCTCACTCCTCACCCCTCTCTCTCTCTCTCTCGCTCTCCGAGTCGCCCACCTCCCCACCCTGGATTACATCTCCATGGAGACAGGTGCCTGGCAACAGCTGGAGGAGGCGAGCAGTCGTTGTGGTGATGGCGACGCGAGGCGGCGATGTCACGGCCTGATTACATCACGAACGCTCGGGCTGCCGCCGGCTTTTGTTATGCGCCGACTTGATTTCCTCGGCCGCCGCTGTCACCTTATCCATCACTCCATCCGGCCACGCCTCCTCCCATCCCCACATCTTTCTGCACCATATAGGGGACAGTGTGTCATCGGTCTGTCTCACACACACACACACACACACACACACACAGACTGCCCACAAAGCTTTTATTTCCTGCTCCAAATAAGGTGCACTGTATCACCACCTCATGGTGAGCTCACTGTAGCCTCTACAATCACTCGTTCTTCTGCTCTCACACACACACACACACACACACACACACACACTCAACAGTCTGCACGATCACCTTTATTTGTGTCTGAATAGATTCT